>NC_089875.1:81379779-81649779 GCF_040182565.1 Anser cygnoides
TCCCTTTCATTTAGCTGTGCTCCGTAGTACTCTACTATTAAATACGTACAGACACCATATGAAATTCACCAGATGCAGAAACCTTATCTTCATTCCTTAGTTAAGTGTTCACAGGTATGGCATTGAAAAAGATTGATTGTGAACTCACATTGATCATTCATTCTGATTCTTATGGTTCTTACTATTTCGTTTTGTGGTGGTTTTACTCAGGTCGGCGGCTGAGCTCCACCACAGCCTCTCTCTCACTCCCTCTCCTCAAAGGGAAAGGGGGAGAACACAAGGGGCTCAAGGGTTGCAATAAGGACGGGGAGATTGCTCAACAATTATCGTAATGGGAAAAGCAGACGCAGAGTAGGGAGATAATAAAATTTATTACCTATTACTAACAAGCTAGAAAAGTGAGAAACTGAAGAAACCAAAAAAAGCCTTCCCCCCATCCACCCTCTTCTATCTCCTCCCCCGAGTGGTGCAGGGGAATGGGGGAATGGGGGTTGTGGTCAGCGTATAGCACTTTGTCTCCACTGCTCCTTCACGGTCACTCTCTGCCCCTGCTCCACATGGGGTCCCTCCCACAGGATGCCATCCTTCCTGAACTGATCCTGCATGGGCTTCCCACAGGCAGCAGCTCTTCAAGAACTGCTCCAGATATGGGTCTGTACCACAGGGTCCATCCCTCAGGAGCAAACTGCTCTAACCTGGGTCCCCCACGGGCAGCAGCTCTTGCCAGGTCACCTGCTCCTGCATGGTCTACTCTCCACGGGCTACAGGTCTGGCCCAGAATCTGCTCCTGTGGGGGTCTTCCACAGGCCACAGCCTCCATCAGTGCAGGTCCACCTGCTCCACTGTGGTCCCCTCCATGGGCTGCTGCGTGGAACCCTACTCCACTGTGGTATTCTATGGGCTGCAGGGGGACAGCCTGCTTCACCATGGTCCTCACCACAGGCCGCAGGGGACTTCTGCTCTGGCACCTGGAGCACCTCTCCCCCTCCTTCTTCACCGACCTTGGTGCCTGCAAGGCTGTTTCTCACTCCCCTCACTCTCCCAGCTGCTGTTCCACAACATTTTTTTTTTTTTCTTCTTTCTCCCTTTCTTAGATGTGCTCTCACAGAGGCACAAACAACATCACTTATTAGCTTGGCTCTGACCAGCAGCGGGGCCCTTACCTAACATGGGGCAGCTTCTGGATTCTTCTCACAGAAGCCACCCCTGTGGCCCCCTGCCACGAAAACCTTGCCACGTAAATCTAGTACACCTTTCAGCCAAGATGAGATCAACCTAAGAACAGTACCTAAAATACTGTCTTATTACAATACAAACTCATATCCAGTGGAGGAGAAAGTCAACAAAATCAAAACACTTCTAGGAAGGACATCAGGAGAAGCAGTATAAGAACTATGTACTTAATAGGAAACAAATTGTCAAATATTGTTTTTCCACACTAGCATTCAGACATCAGATTACTTTTATTCCTTAATCTAACCACTTACTGCATTTTCCTTAAATTTAATACTTCAAAATAAATAAATAAATAAACAAAGCATTTTAGCACCTTTTCATTACCAGGGACAGAGGGATAGCTGAGATGTATGTAATATTGTAGATATATGATTACAATGTCCAAAGCACAGTGTAAAATCAAGAAAGCTAGACATAGGAATTAAAATGACAGATATTATAAGAAAGGCAAAAATAACAAAAATAACAAGAACAACAAAAATCTAAAGTTGTTGCTCTGTTCAAGTAAAATAGTGATGCATGAGGGAAAAGAATTAAGAACTACAAAAATAGTTTTCACAGAAAGTGAAAATCCTCAAGTTAGAAATATAGTAAAGAAGAAGTCATCTTTAACAGATTCTTAAATGTGCGGCTAGCAAACGTGACGCCCATCTACAAGAAGGGCCAGAGGGTTGACCCGGGGAACTATAGGCTTGTTAGCTTGACCTCAGTGCCAGGGAAGCTCATGGAGCAGATTATCTTGAGTGTCATCACGCGGCACTTGCAGGGCAACCAGGCGATCAGGCCCAGTCAGCATGGGTTTATGAAAGGTAGGTCCTGCTTGACGATCCTGATCTCCTTCTGTGACCAAGTGACGCGCTTGGTGGATGAGGGGAAGGCTGTGGATGTGATCTACCTTGACTTCAGTAAGGCTTTTGACCCCGTTTCCCACAATATTCTCCTCAAGAAACTGGCTGCTCGCGGCTTGGACTGGCGTATGCTTTGTTGGGTTAAAAACTGGCTGGATGGCCGGGCCCAAAGAGTTGTGGTGAATGGAGCCAAATCCAGTTGGAGGCCGGTTACTAGTGGAGTCCCCCAGGGCTCAGTGCTGGGGCCGGTCCTCTTTAATATCTTTATCAATGACCTGGATGAGGGGATCGAGGGCACCCTCAGTAAGTTTGCAGATGACACGAAGTTAGGTGCATGTGTTGATCTGCTCGAGGGTAGGAAGGCTCTGCAGGAGGATCTGGATAGGCTGGACCGATGGGCTGAGGTCAACTGCATGAAGTTCAACAAGGCCAAGTGCTGGGTCCTGCATCTGGGGCGTAACAACCCCAAGCAGCGCTACAGGCTGGGAGATGAGTGGTTGGAAAGCTGCCTGGCAGAGAAGGACCTGGGAATACTGGTTGATAGGCAGCTGAATATGAGCCAGCAGTGTGCTCAGGTGGCCAAGAAGGCCAACAACATCCTGGCTTGCATAAGAAGCAGTGTGGCCAGCAGGTCTAGGGAAGTGATTGTCCCCCTGTACTCGGCTCTGGTGAGGCCGCACCTCGAATACTGTGTTCTGTTTTGGGCCCCTCGCTACAAGAAGGACATGAAGGTGCTCAAGAGAGTCCAGAGAAGGGCAACGAAGCTGGTGAGGGGTCTGGAGAACAAGTCTTACGAGGAGCGGCTGAGGGAGCTGGGCTTGTTCAGCCTGGAGAAGAGGAGGCTCAGGGGAGACCTCATCGCATAGGTACCTTAAAGGAGGCTGTAGAGAGGTGGGGGTTGGTCTATTCTCCCACGTGCCTGGTGACAGGACGAGGGGGAATGGGCTAAAGTTGTGCCAGGGGAGGTTTAGGTTGGATGTTAGGAAGAACTTCTTTACTGAAAGGGTTGTTAGGCATTGGAATGGACTGCCCAGGGAGGTGGTGGAGTCACCATCCCTGGAGGTCTTTAAAAGACGTTTAGATGTAGCCCTTAGTGATATGGTTTAGTGGAGGACTTGTTAGTGTTAGGACAGAGGTTGGACTAGATGATCTTGGAGGTCTCTTCCAACCTAGACGATTCTGTGATTCTGTGATTAAATAGGTTTCATTTCTTAATGTGTGAGGGCTCATGTAATACAGCCACAGTGGTAATAGTTTTATTAGTAAGGAAAATAGCAAGAAAATGTTTACTTGTTTATTTATTGCTTTTATTTTTTATTTATTTTTATTTAAGCCCTGAAATCCTCTGGCACAGCCTGACCATATTCTCATCTGAAAAGGGAGTGTCTGCATGCAGACTGCCTGTTGACAGGCTAATTTCTGAAACATGCCTGGGAATAGTTTCAGAGATCTTGTTGTCCCAGGACAAAAACAAGGTAGGGATCACTTCAGAAAAGTAACAGGGCAAATGAACAGATATTAGTTGATTCCAAACCCAGGGAATATTTCCTGATCCAAATTAATTTGTTAAAAATATTTAGACAGAATGAAAGCAGTGAGGGAGTGGAAAGTTTATAACAAGGACGTAATGAATTCTCCTTCAGGTTTCTACTGTGTTCTTCTGTCATCCTTTCTTCCTTTTCTACTATATATGATATCCATCCAGCATCTCTGTCAGTGTACTCAGTATAAATCTAATCAGTAATAACTAAGTAATAACTGATTAGCCAGACTAATTAGTATAAATCTTTTACTGAATAGATTTCATAGCATTATTGCATTGCCTATTCATCAGTAACCACAGTTTCTTTCTTTGTGCTCTTCAGTGTGCTATCAAAAAAAATAATTTAAAAAAATAAAATAAATGTTTATATTAGATATCTGATATGGATTTGATAGTAAATAATTTGTGCCTTTTAAAAAGAGGAATTGGCTTGCTCTATGTTTTAAGAATTACCGAAATAAGAACATCTCTTTTTTCAGCTTTTTTTTTAATTTTTTTATTTTTTGGGGGGTGGGGGGTGGGGGTGGAGAAAAAAGGCTATTGAGCAAATCATTTAATTCTTGTGGCCTCAGATTTTGTTCTTTAAAACGGGGAAAAAAATATTTGTCTCATTTGTGTCTGTGTGATTTTTCAAGCTATTCAAATCCTATGCTGCTTTTCCTGTTTGTAAATACCTCATTCATATTAGTATATGAGGGCTGCAGATTAGAGCACCTGGAGACTATTATAAAAATACTGATACCACTGAGTGAGAAATGAAAAAATTAAAATGCTGATATAAATGAATTGGAAAAGAAAAAAATGACGAATAAGAAAGGAAGGTCTGGAAGGTATTATGACTTACTATAATAATTAAAGTTAATATTTACTACTTAATATGATTCATGAGCCATATTTAGGATGCTTTAAAATGTATTTAATTATTTTCTTTTTCACAGATTGGGAAAATGGGATAGGGCAGTGAAATGACTTGCCCAATGTTGTTAAATTACTGTGTGCATAACTTGGAAATAGAAGCCAGGTTTTGAATCCTAACTTAGTGTAGCTTTATAAAAAATACATAGAAACTTCATGACTCTTGATAAATAAACATATAAACAGAGTGGCTTAACACCAAAGCATGCATTTCTTTGGATTTTTGGAGTGCACAAGTATTAAAGAGATCATATTGCTGTAATTTAGATAATCAGAACACATAAGATTAGGTAATTTACATACTTTAATAATGTTTAGTTTTTTGGTATCACCAGGGAAACCTAAATTGAGACAAGGTTAATTCTTCAGGCTTCTCTAATGCAGTGTAGCTGGGATTTATAACTATTAAACCATAAACATAACATTGAAGAGAAAGGTCGTATCACCTTGGGAAATCGGTTATGACAATGACTAGAACTTTAGCCTGTGTGTATTTTCTGTCTCGAAAGAATATAAATGCCTGATTCTTAATTAAAAATATTTTGTGTGCACCCCAAAATTGCTTATAAATAACTTATAGTCTTTTATAGGTGGAATAAGACTGAAAATTACTAAACATAAAAACGTATTTCAAGGTTGCAGACCAAAAGTTAAAGTCATATTTTTTTCAAGGTAAGTTACTGCATTTTGTTCTGATGGATAAGAACATAGCTTTCTTAGTGGAAGATACTCTCTAAAGGTAAATTTATAAATAAATTAAGAGACCTTCTACAAAATGAAATGAAGTGAGAATCCTACTGAACCACAGTCTGCACCTGTAGCAAATATATATTTGGCCAAGGAAGTAAGATAAAATACAAAATTCTGGTTAAACCTGAGTTCAGCAAATCCTAAAGCCATATTTCATATTCAACATATCATTTTAATTTTTATTTTATTTTTTTGCTCTTAATAGCTAAAGTCAAAGGAACTTCAGCACATTATCAAAGAAGTTCATCAGTACTTTGTTTCACATACTAAGAGTGATGGTCAGAAGACTACTTCTAGGAACTGCTTCAAAAGATGAGTGAAAAAAAAATGACAAAAAGAAGGAAATAGCATGAAACAATCCCTTTCTTAATATACTGGTCTGGCTGGGATGGAGTTAACTTTCCCCACAGCAGTCCATATTGTCCATACATATAGAGCTGTGCTCTATACTTGTAGGTAGAACAGCCCTGGTATCACACCAATATTTTGTCTATTGCTGAGCAGTGCTGGCACAGCACCAAGATTCTCTCCAACCCCCTCAGAACCAGTGGGCTGGGGGCAGCCAAGAGGTGTGGAGGGGCACAACCAGGGCAGCTGACCTAACCTGAGAGGTCACACTCAGCAATAAAAGGCGGAAAAAGGAAGGAGAGGTGGGGCTCTTGTTTGGAAAATGTGTGTCCTCCTGAACAACTACTACCTGTATTGAGTGAAACCCTGCTTCCCAAGACATGGCCAAATGTCTCTTATTGATGGGAAGTAGAGAATAATTGTTTTCTCTCTGTCTTTGATTTTTGATTTTGAGCAGCCTTTGCTTCTGTGTTTTTTTTTTTTTAACTATTTTTGTTGGTGGTGGTGGTTTGTTTGTGTTTTGTTTTTCTCTTTCTTTTTCCTTTATTTAAATTATTTTTGTCTCAAGCCATGAGCCTTTTTCTTTTTCATCATACTTTCTTCCCCGTATGAGAGGAGGAGAAGTTAGAGAGCAATTGTGGTGGAATTTAGCTGTCTATCAGGGTGAAACCACTACACATAATTAAACTCAAATGCCTAATTTTATGTTGCCCTGATTTACTAATACTTTATAATAGTCATTTTACTCAGTTCTCTTGGTACATATTAGAGAAACACCTGTGCTTTTGAAGCTACTTTTTTTTTTTTTTTTCCTGCTTTTGAAATTCATTCATAGTACATACTGGTCATGTGCCGATGGTTACAAATGTTATTAAATGAAGACAATATTTTTCTTTTTGGAGTCTTAAAACATTGTCATCCTACATTTAGGAAACTATATCTCTTAGTAGAAAAGCCAAAAAATAAAGGTCATTCACATGAATTCACACGAATATTCTTTCTTTTACCAAAATGTTTCATTTATATAGAGGAATTCCCCCCCCCCCCCCCCGTTTTTTTTTTATTTCCCAGGGAACATCTCTTTTCCCCTACTCTGACAAAAAGTAACTAGTAACTGTTTTGTAGCAAGAGTTGTCTTGCTGACTTGTCTAAATCAATTATTACCATGTGTGGCAAAAAATGTGCTTCTTAACACATAATAGAAGCAGATTTCTTTCATTATGCTATTTATTTTTGCTGAGTTATATAATATAAATTAACAGCATAAAAGAAGGTCAAAAGGAATAAATCGACTTAATATTCCAGTGGACAGTGGTTCAGTCTTAAATCAGGCCTATGTACCACTACTGGCAGAACCAATAAACTGCTGTGGATAAGAAAATGTTTTATCTAAGGAATAAATGGATAATTTCCATCATTAACATTAGTATTTTTGAAAAAAAAAAATCATCAGTGGCCTAAAGCCTAGGTCTTGTGAAGAATTGCTATGGGCTGTCTCATTTTTAACACACAAAGATACATTCTGATGGTAAATGCTGCTTTTAAATTAACATGTTTCCATAGATTTGAAATGTATGTGTGTGTGTTATGAATCTGTTGAAACGTAAATAACACTCCAAGACAAATGTATCAAATATAAATTAAATTAATCTTATACCTACTATATAATAAGTTTATGGTATTTAGTGTCTTTTAAATAGGCCATTTCTTTTTATTTAGTTGCCTAATATTCAGTTTTCAAATCTGGAAATTCTGTCTCACACATAGAAAGTATATATATATCTACACAGACATGCGTTTAATGCATTTAATAAACCACAATGGAAGATATTTCTTTAAACAATGCATATAAAAATCAAAACAGCAGCAGAGAAATTACATGATATATGGCAAGGTAATGAGCCATAAAGCTCCCAGATTTCCAAATCTAAAGTTGATTTGCAAGGAAGGACTTCTAGATTAATGTGTGCATTTCTGCTTATAACTCTTCTTGAGTTGTTTTGAGTATATATGCCTTCATCTTCACCTTACAACACAGAAAAAAGAGCAAAAGGCAGAGAATGCATCCTAGCTTTCCTTTGTTTTAATGCTTTACATGTAGAGCACTGAATGCCTTGTATACAAATTTCATCATCCATACACAGAAGCTATTTATATCCACTCAGAATTTACCCTGAAGAGGCATGTCTACCTCACATGGTGGAGTGTTGTGTAATGACCTCTGTGCTGTCTTTGGGCAACCTGGTGCATCCGCCCAGCAGAGAATAGCTCAGAGATTGCCAGCAGGTGCGATGTCATCAGCACAAAACCTAGGGCAGACATGCCCTGTGTTTGCCTTGTTATTCTCCTTTTGTTCATGCCTCTCTCTGCAAACACCTCCACCCACTTACACTTATTTTCAGGACAAAAGATATCAAACTGGCAGTAAACTTGAACCAAAACCTGAAGTTTGCCTACATTTAGAGTTCAGCTGGACACATGAAAATGCCATAAACATTTGGGTCTGAATCTTAATAATTTTTTTTTTTAATTTTATTTTTATTTTTTTTAAGAGTAGTGACATTATTCATAGAGTTCAGGCCTAGTATAATTCAGAGGCTTGTGAGGAGTATTGAACCAGCTAAATCAGATAAAGTGACTGACACAGATATTAAATACCTTACATCCTGAGGTAAAGCTGATCCTCAGTTATCAGTTTTATTATCAGAGAGAGACTCAGGGGACTAGCTGAGTTGGAGGTTGTCCAGTTGCCCATACATGGACACCAAGTGCCATTTAGGATGCCTGCAGCTACACTTCCAGGTCTCTTGTCTCCCACAGATTTATGCCATATCTGACCCTTCTGTGCAGATGTCTCAGACACTTTGAAAAATCTAAAATGACATTAGATATCTGTCTATGGTCATCACAGACAACTGAATAATGGCCAAACAGTCTACAATAAGCACCTGTCACACTTCTAGATGTCTAGAAGGATAACATTTAATTCAAGATTAAACCTTCTAAATTTAGGTGTCCGCATGCAGATGTCCAAAATTGCAATAAGTGGGTATGTGTACGCAACTCAACCAAATCTTAGTTGCTTAGTTCCCATTTCCATGGGAAGGCTCCTCTAGGTTCTCAGTATCTTGAAAGTCACAACTGGTGCCTAAACTTTTCATTTTTAGCCTAAACTTGCAACAAATGCAAGGATAATAACTTCTGTAAAATGTTGATCAGATTTTCTTCATCTTGTGAAATAATACTTTCAGACGCACTCACTCCTTTGCTGAGCTGAAATAAGACTGGAGTATTCAGGCAGGATTTCCTCTTTCAGGTGTATGTGAATGTGTGTAGGTGTTAAGGAAGGAGGGGACAGTCAGAAGAGAACTGAAGCACACTTTCATTAAGACAAAATGCCACTGAAATATATGGTTCCATTCCATACTAATCTTCAAAGCAAATATTAAAAAAGATTCTCATGCTAGAATAAATAGAATAGAAGCCTTCACCTGGTCCTGTGTAAGTAACTAAAACAAATGGATAACAAAGCATCAAATGGAAGTTTCTCAGGAACTAGAATTAGTTTAATTAGTTTGCTGTTGTTTTCTCTCCACACTTGTTACTTTTGAGAACTGGATTTTTGTTAGCTAAATGCATGTGTAATACCAATAAATGAATTACCATGCAATTAAGGATATGTACAGGACAAATGTGCTATATATTTTATTAGGTCTTTGCTGTCTTCATTTTTGGCTTTGCCTCTGTAGTAACCATTCCTCACTGAAGGTAAGGAGAGACACCAATGAACTCATGTGAGGTTCTTATAGAGCAGATGATGTATTTCACATGATGACAATGTAATGAGAGAAATCATCCTGTGATTGTATCTGGAGGGGCTTCTGTGGTGATCCCTGGTTCCAGGTTTGGATCTCCTCAACTCTCCAGTGAAAATGGGGATCAGCTCAAGGTGAGTGCAGTGACCTTGAGTTTACACTGAGGTCAAAATATTCCTGTTTTTAAAACATTGGCTTCTGAAAAGCACTTTAAAATGATCATTTTCATGGATATTCTCCATAGTTTTCCTTAGACATCTCATCTTATATTTTTAATTACATCAAATCCTGTTGTCTATAAAGCCGAAAGAGAACACACACGATCCACTCTATGCACTATTTAATATTTAGTTACCGAGAAGATTTACCTTTCCACCTTAAAGACTGGAATGCACAGCTTTCTTCAAACCTTAGTCTGTTGCACTTCTCACTGGAGTTCAAGGTAATGACCTCTATAGCCTCCATTAATTGAAAGTAAGTTATTTGGATTTCACTCACCTTGTGTCAAGAGTTGCAGCTCCCTAGGACTGATGGAGGAAGCTGACAGTATAATATTCCTAGTGAAATAGTTCCAGATGAAAAATATGGTGCACTTCCTTACTGATTCTTCCAATCTCTCTCTCTCTCTCTCTTAATCCTTTCTTATTCACCGTGAAGATATATTTTTTTTCTCTATTCTGAACTTTATTTTGAGTCAGAGAGCTGAATTATGAAAGGAATGGTACAGTAGGTTTACATGGTGGAGTGATATATGATTGTAATGAAGTAGTGTGGTACAAAGTACAGGAATGAGAAGCATGCGTGAATTGATTTGGGTTACATGCAATGCAGAGCTCTGAATGGACACTACTTAGAATAAATCACACCTGGGAGTTATTAGGAAACATATTTTGTGCTCATGACTTGTACATTGAAAAGGTTTGCTTCTCCAAATTTCTTTCTGTATTGTGTTAAATGATTTAACATAAGGAGGCACTGGAAGTCAGATTTTTAAGCAGTGTGTTAATTCGTGTAACTCTGCCTTGGCTGAAGATCTGACCTGAAGTTTGTTGCCGTCTTCAGCTGGTTCATTCTTTATGTGTTTCGAGAAGTTGCTGCTTGTCAGGTGCTGGTTCCTAGTGACAGTAAGCAGAGATTATCCAGAGGACTCAGGTCTCAGCAACTGCAGAAGGAAAAATACACAAAATTAAAACAAAACAAACAAACAAGTAAGCAAGCAAACAAACCACAACAGTGTGCATGTATATTGTGTGGAGGGGGATGACAGAGTGACAGGGATGCTGTTCAGCTCTGAGCTTTCTTTGAACCTCAAAGCACCTACCCCCTCACCCAGATTGCTAATCAGTGTTTACTGTCAAAAACTGCTTTTGATCACAGTTAAGTCATGAAAAGACACAAGGGAATTTCTTTTCATTTTTACTCCATCTATTCTTTGGAAGTCAAAAAATAAATGCTGCTGGTTTCGATTTACATGAGTATTTATTTATTTATTTTCACACAGCTCTCAGACATCTCTTGTGAGCTATGTGGAAGTCTTGACCCCCAAGTACTCCTGCAAGGATGAGACTGCAGCTGGGACTGTCAGTACTCAGCACCTGGTTGAATAGCACTCAGGGAGGTTGGCATTTATATAATAAACTGAACTTACAGATTTCAGTAGGTAGTCTGCCAGTGGTTACAATTGGGCCAAGGATTTTATGTAGTGAGTCTCTGGAGGCGCAGCTGTGTTAGTAATTAAATTGTAAATCAGTTTGCTCATATGGGCAACTACACAAGCTGGTTGGTACAGGTTCATGTTTTATGCTTCGGAGTATGTAAGACCATAGAAAGCCAATAGATCTTCTGTATTAACCTCTGGTATACCAGAAGTCATTAAGTCTCACCCACATATTCCTTTTTGGAACCACGTGACTTGTGCTAAGCCAAGTATTTCAGTCCTCAGTTGACTGAAGTGGTAAATGTCGTAGACTGACATTGGCCATCAAAGTTGCTGATGAAAAATAGCCGAGCACAGTGTGACTCTTGTTTCAGAAGCAAAGACTGCAATACTCCTGCCACCTTGATGCAGATAAAAATTCATCCCTATTCCCAGATTTTCTTACTCTTGAAGGCCAATAACTCTTTACGAACACTGAATGACAACCATTGCTTTTATGCAGAATTGTATTGCTGGTCTGTTGAAGGCACTGAAAAACATATTTCTGACTTCATAGATTATGAACCTGGGATTTATGTACAATATGTAGATTCCAAAACCTTAGAGAACTACTACATTGGCCAAACTGATACCTGGATTACAGCAGGGCTTATTTTAGAAAGACAGATGTTAAATGCTCCAAGTCACAGCTGATATGGCTTTGCTAGAAGAATACTCCTGTATTTAGTATATTAGTTAAATATCTTAATTTTACTTTTAAGTTTTGTCTAATTTCTATTTATAACAATCCAACATTGTTATGTCTTTATCAGCTCTACTGATGAGACTAAAACCGCTAGGCATGATTATTCTCTTACTAAACTTTAGTGGCTCCTGCTTATATCCCTTCACTTATTGATACTGTTTGATGACAATCAACTAGTTCACATATGAACTACCAATTCCCCGTAATTTATATTTTTAAATAATTTATATTTTAAAAACAAAATGCCATGTACAAAATTCTGGAGAAATCAGGTATTAATTCATAAATAATATTGACTTCATCAGTCTATCATATAATCTTCTTTTCTGTGTTTTGCTTGAATTAAACCTTAGTGTTTGTTATTATTATAATGTTATATATAATATTATCGATAGCAATAAAATTATACTATTATTAATACAACGTTAATATATTAATATACTATAAAATACAATAATAGCATAATATGATAATATATTTTCACAATAATATTATAATAAACACAATTATATATTATATATAATAATATAATACAATACTAATATATTATTATATTATAATATTACTAATATATTATTATCACATATTCTCTTCTTTTCCACAGACATCTACACTGCATTTAGAAAAATTAAAATGAAATCGGATTCCTAAAAAATGTCATATATCTCTGTTCATAAGTCATATTTTATTTTAAATAAGTAATGGTGAGAGTTTATGAGAGAGAAGGAAATGGAACTGATTAAAAGTTAAAGTTAGCACTCCCATTACACTTTTTTTTTTTTTTGAGGGGTGATAGATTATGGGACATCAAATCCAACAAGCATGAATTGTAAGAATTAATTTACTTAGGACCTACAATTCACGGGAATCATTAGTGCTGAGCTGGAAAGCTTGTTCAGGGAGTGCTTTGTGACACAAACTTCTGTGTGTTCTTCTAGAAGGCAGTGCTGGAATGTTACAATCTGAAAATAATAAATAAATCAAAATCATTTTGATTTTCTTTTAATTTCTTATTGTTATGGTGTGCTCCCCCCGAACACATACTTCTCATTTTTTGTTTGGCTGTTGCCTTGCTCAAACACTTATCATTGCTTTCAAGGCCTTACTCAGGCAGATGGTGACCAGTGTACTGGCTACACCAGAGGCCTTGCTCAGGCAGATACCAAGTTTAAGATGGGTGCTGGAGAAACTGACAGACAGATGTCTTGATCAGCAGCTGAGGGCCAATGGAGCATGTGTTAAAAAAAAAGAAAAAAAAAAAGGAAAACCCACCACCTTACCCCATAAATAGTGAGCAGGTGAGAAGAGCCCTCTGAGCTCTTCTGCAAGGCAGCTGGCTGCACAACAGAATCTCCCCGTGAGTAGGGATGCCTCTTAAGGTCATGCCTGCTGTAGAGAACCTTTACTCGTGACAGATTCCTTGCCAAAACAGGTCTTTAGTAAGTGATTGATAGCTTGCTAAACTTTGTAATCTTTGCTAAGATTGTATCTTAGATTGACTGTGCACATATAGTCATCAAACTTTTAGACATACACCATTGGCCAAGTAGGAGCAGATTCAGCCACACCTAGGCTTCTTACCTTTTTGGTTCAAGGAGTTTAGAAATCATGGGGCTCCATTCTGAACCTTGTGACTCAACAGGAGGGTCTCCCCAATGCGTCTGACTTACCCTTATTCTGTGCAGTAAATAATCAGGTGTATCTTGCCAAATCAAATCTTAAGATGCTGTCTTATTTATGATTAAGCTTTGTTAGATCACTATATTATATCAATAAATATATATTGCTGCTTCTCTCTTATGAGTTAATTATATAATTTCATCTGCAATAATTATTGCAGCAAAGTCCAAATGGCAGTGCACATCAGATGCTTCATATCAGGCAAGCTAGTTTCTCTCCATATCAAAAACTTCTTCCTCTGACATTTAAAAAATATATATATTATTATTATATATATTATATATATTATTATTATCTTTATTCTTTTCCCCAGTTGCTTTCTTTGTTTAAAACTGGAGAAAATGACTCATGCTTTTGTTATAAACTCTGGGTTATGTAAGAATAGGACAATTAAGTGATAAACATAAAACTGTTTTGAAAGGAGTCTGAATCTCAGAGATGACATGAATCTGGATACAACTGTTATGATGCTGAACATGTGTATGGTGTTGAGATGCATGGTGTGCACTTAAGTCTTTTGTGGCAAATTTCTTACATCACGTACCTTTGATCACCTTATATGTTTTAGCACTTCACCCTGTCTTTGTTTTATTATTTTTGTGATGGATGATTGCAGCTATTCAGTGGAGTGGAATGTTAGAACACTCAACAAAGAAATGGGGAGCTGCCTGAAAACTAGGGCTTGAACACTGGTTTTTAAGTAAAAGGTAAAATAGGTTGTGCCTGGCTAAAATAAGGGATGTTTGATTAAAATTTGAAATCTTCCTCTACAGTGGAATAAGGTATTTCTTACTGTGGGCATTTTCTGAAAGGTTTCTGCCTTTGACATTCAACATTCTTATTAGAAGGAAGAAATATTTTTTACACTAGTTAGAATTTTCCCTCTCCTTTCAAAAGCTGGAAAATGGTACTCATTATACTGTAGTATATTACTTTTTCAGCTATGGGAAATAAAAATATGCCATCAACAACAACAACAACAAAATTGCTCTGCAAATGTCAGGAATGTTTTATAGATACCTGCTTGAGATAAGCTGTATTTTAAATATGTTCCTGACAAGCTGGAAAGAGCTTACCAGAATCATGTGTAAGTACAATTCAAAATGCGAAAAAAAGATAATGAGACAAGCTACCTACTTTGCTTATCAAAGATAAGTCAATGAGGTAATTCAGTATGTTCTACATATGTCTATGAAGAGAGAAGATTCCTTTTCATATGTATTCTTTAAGATTATGAGTTTATTGTGTAAATATCTGTGGTGGTAAATTGATTATAGGATTTGGCTCTGGTTTCAGTTTTTTGTTATTGTTGTCTTTTTGTTTGTTTTGCTATTTGTTTGTTTAAATATCTAAGATTTATTTTTTGTTTTTAATCATGAAATTAAATCATTATTTGAAGACCTTATCTGAGTATGTATGCAATTCTCCATTCCCACCTTAAGAGTAGATACCTCATGTTTGACACACTTGAAATCTGAGTTAAGCATGTCATACTTAGTGACCATAAATTCTTCTTATTCTGTAAATGTGTGTATTTATGAATGTGATTGATACAGATGAATCAATAACTTGTTGTTCCCAAATATATTTTACTACATCATCTCCTTACATGCATTTTGTTTTGTGTATGCTTAAATATATATACATATACAGTATACACGTCTACACAAATGTAACAATGTGATGCATTGATGTTATGTCAAAATTCAGTTCTGAAAATCTCTCTCATATCAATAGGATGTTTTTCCACTAACTTCAATGGATAATACATATAACCTTAATATAACTTTAAATTTTACATACACTTATTAAAGTCAACTGGTAGTTTGTGCAAATTTTCTTCTGTCCTAAGTGGTCAATAATAAGAATGAATGTTCCAAATGTAGCCAAAGCTTTTGCAGTCTATCTTATATATATCCATATATTTATATATTTTTTTCTTAAATATACAGACAGAAGATATCCACATCGCATGAACTATAAATTATCAATTGATTTTTTTTAATAACAACAACAACAAAAAAGCCAGAACATATTTTCTTTATTTATGCTGTACAATTCTAATAGCAATGAAGAACTCAACTCTGTACTACAATCTTTGCCTGAGCCACTTTTGGTGATAACTCAGCCTCTGATTAAGAAGGACAACAGATACATTGGTGGTCTATTTAACATTAAACAAAGACATTTTTGTTAGGGCATTATCCAAAACTCAGAGCAATTGTGGTGAGTTACTAAAAATATGTATAATTAAAGCAATTGTATGGAATGGTCTTAAAAAAATAATAAAAAAATAAAAATCCTGAGTTGTAGCATTAGATAATTTCCTTTTTATTCCTAGCTATGAATTACTATGAAGATAGTTTAAAATATGTTTTTTTTATTATTATTATTTATTTTTATTTTTCAGAGGTTTGTAACTGAATGTAATTATGGGTCATAGACAAAGCTTTCATTAAAATAAAATATATAATTTTAGAACTGTATAAACAATCATTAAAACCCTATAAATTAAAAATAATGAAGCACTTTTCTCATCTAAACTTTTAGACTAGGTCTAAAATAGTAAAAAAATGTAAAAATATTGTCTGTCTGATGAAGCTGACATGTATCAAACTATTAAAATATTCTAATACTTTAAAAAAAAAAAACCAACCTAATTATAAAATTCTAAAACTCTCAGATTAAAAAAAAAAAAATAGTTGCTGCACACCAGATGCCTAGTGGGAGTGCCTTTTGGTCCATGATGACTGCTGAACTTGCTTGGAAATTGTTTAGTGGAGTTTCTTCAGAGTAGACTAGGGCTAGTCTAATTTGTGCACTACAACTGTTGGAGTCCCAGCACTGCTCGGTTCACTGTTTGGGACTGAACCATACCTGAGTGGAGTTGAGTATGTTTACAGAATAGGGCCTTAGCTATTTAAGAAATTAATTATATATTTTTGACCTCTTTATATAATATTTCAGAATCAATTATCCTAAAAGAAATTTTAAATTGTGTGTCTTCGTGTGTGATACAGGGCAGGAAAAAAAAAATAAAAAAAAAGTCAGAGCATTGTAGGTCACACCTTAATACTTTGGTGGTGTAGTCACTGCACTTATCTTTGACAGAAGCTCTGTGCATAAGAGTTGCATATGGAGAATTACCATAGATAGCTCTCCTTGGACAGCAAATAGAGTATCAACACGTATTAAAAGGTAGAAGATTCTCTTAACAATTTATCAGGCAACAGGTGTGAGAAGACACATAATAAAAATCAGGGTAGACCTTTCCAAAACAATCTGTCAGGTAGAACTCTAAATAATCTCAAACAGACGAGTTTTTGTGGAGTATCAATATTTTACAGTAACTAAGTAGATTACAAAAGGAAAAAAAAAAAAGACATTGTCTGTTATTCTGGAGGTTCAGTCTTAAAGATTTTGCAAACATTTTGAGATCAGGTTAAAAAATCAGAAGAACATAATCATAGTAGGAGCAGAAAAATGATGGATTTATCCTTTTTTTTTTCCCCCCTTTTTTTTTATTTCTCAAAATCATGGGAAAAACTTACATATTTAGAAAGGGAACAGTGCTTATTGATGTTGATTGATGTTCTTGTAGTTTGGTTGTTTTCTCCACTCACCCCCACCCCTTTCTTTTTCTATGTAGGGCAGGGAGGGCTAGAGAAAGGCAGATTTATCTACAGTAAAATTATTGTCTGGGATTTTCAACAGTCCTACTACATTTCTTCTGAGTATTATCAAGTAACAGACAAAAATATGTTCCCATACCAAAGACGTACAATTCATAGCCTTATAACAGAAAACTTGGCTATTAGGGGAAATATCAGAACAGGTGAGCTAAAATATAAGCAACGGGAACAGAACTGTGATTAAATATGTATATTTTTCATATCATATGGGCATGCAGATTTAAAGTAATAATTAAACTGAGTAATGACTATGACTTAGTGCCATTGATTATTTCACTCATGTAGTGCTTTAATATATTAATTTCTAAATAAACACCACAGCCAAATGGGTGTTTCCAAAAAACACAAAACAAAACAAAACCCCAGTGATTTGGTTCATTTGGAGGTGTGATTACTTTATACAGTAGAACCTCAAAGCTTAAAATTAATTATATTTTAATATCACAATCAAAAACATCTTCTTCCTGACCGCAGCTGTGAGGAACAGAACACAAATCTAGCTTCAAGGAAGAACTTGTGAAAAGTTATTTCTGTGAATAACCCAGGTCATATTTATTTGCTTGCTTTTCTTCTTAGAGAATGTTTTGATGGAGAGCAGTATCCCAGTAAACTGAGATATATATTTAAGGTACCAAAGTTGCAAGGATAACAAAGCAGTGGAATCTATGGGGAGCTGCCATCCATTTCTACCTTCTCTCTGTCTGCTTCTCAGGAATGACAGTCATTCCTGTGCCCTGTGCCATATTATTGTGCCCTTGGAAAATGTTGTTATAAATGCCATTGTGGGATTGAATCCCACTTTGGAAATATATATATATATATATATATATATATATTCTAATCCTAAATGAGGCCAAAGATTCAAATCTTTAAATATTTAAGCAAATAGGTATTCAAGAACTGTCCACATCAATTAGTGCCATTTGGTCTTTCAATATGATGAACACTTTTTTTTTTTTAATTCAAATTAAGTCTTTTATTAAACAAGAATCATTTTAATTAGTTTACATCTTAGAAAACACATATTTAAACATAAAAAAATTGTTTTGAAATCACTAATATATCTTCTGCAATCAAAAAATCCAAAGTGATAGATTTGTCAAAACTAACCTTTCTTGTAAACAAATTTGCTTTCAACAGATAGGCATTTTCTGCCAACAAACACTAGGTTTTGTGCAAAGGTTTTCATTATTTTGATTGAAATTTATATTTTTGTGAGAAATGATCTTGACAAGTACTGTCATTAATCAGTGTGACTAACAAGCTTGACTCCTGTTGCTTCTGAAAATGCTTAGGAAAAGTTCTTAGTAGAGGAACGTAGGTAAAGAAGAATGGCTAGAACAAGGGAAAAGAGAGAAAAGGAGAAAGAAGTAAGGAGGTGAGAGATGTAGTTCTCAGTTTCCTCATAACTGCAGTATATGTCCCTGCACAAAAGTGCCTAGTATAAGGTAAGGAAAACAAAACAAAACACACACACACACACACAAAACACAAAAAAACAGGTTGCATAAAAAATAAAAGGGAACATATTCTTGAGCATAATCTCAAAAATTGAGAGTATACTCAAAAATTCTCAAAATCCGAACATACTCTTTAGTTTCCTCAATTGCTTGCTTATTGTTACAGATGGAATATAGTGAACAGGGTTGTGATTTTAGTAGAGGAATTAAGAATACAGGTTAGTAATGCTCAATTGTAGAAAACAAAATAACTAATTGTAGATTTTAACCACTTAAGGTCTCCTGATTTTCTACTGGAAACCACTGGAGGACTCAGGTATTCCTCGTTGTTTCAGTAGATTTGGTCCAAATCTTTTAGCACTGC
Organism: Anser cygnoides; assembly: GCF_040182565.1. Taxonomy (NCBI): domain Eukaryota; kingdom Metazoa; phylum Chordata; class Aves; order Anseriformes; family Anatidae; genus Anser; species Anser cygnoides. The sequence goes on from NC_089875.1 coordinate 81,398,833, forward strand.
AATATGAATATCAAATATGCAGATTGGTGTTTAATTTGATTTCATAGATTAGTTAGGCAACCAAGGGAGCTGATAATTAGATAGCTGTAACCTGCTCCTCACTTTAGAGGGTCTTTGCTAAATCTGACAGCCCATTTGTTTTTTTGTATTTAGTGGTTGAATAATTCAATGAGCTTAAAATGTAGAGAATCATTTTTGGACCTTGTTGTAGTAAGTTCTCAGAGCCCTTTAAACACAGGAAGCTAGTAAAGGGGACTATGATCTAATTTCTAATGCAATTGTAGGCATTGATGACCATATAAAAGCACTTGGTGGCACTGACCAGACTATTTCAGAGGTTGTTTATCTAATAATATATGATATTATGACTGGCTTGAATATTTTGGTTATTTGTCCCTGCAGCTGATTTCCTGGAAATTGGGCTACTGAAGAACAATCATAGTCTTTGGGATTCACTCCCTCTTGTGGCAATAAGCCCTTGATGTGGTTTGCAAAGTTTGCATCATTTTGTTTTAAATGTTTTGTTGTCGTTGTTGTTGTTGTGTGAGACATTGGTTAGACCAGTATTTGGCTAGGCACTTGTAAAAACAAATGATCCACTATTCTGACTTTTAATATTTGTTAGTGTATATCCACACATAATATACACATATTGTTAGTGTATGTAATAGAAATAAATTGTCACATCACTGATATAAATGCACTGACTCATTCTAAAGCAGGGTGAAAAAATTCCATTCCTGACATATTTCCTGATTGTGTTTTTCAAAAAAAACTCCTTTTAAAGACTTTCTTACTGTTGCTAAACTGTCTTATCATTTCAATGGCAGTTTGCTGAAGATTCTCCATAGGAACATATAAGACTTCATGATACTGTGTGTGTTTCCTAAAGGTAGTGCATACAGTGGTGAATAATGAGGTACTTAATATTCTGCAGAATGTCAAGCTTTTCAATTTATGACACCTGGGTTACTTCATCATAGTGGATAAAGAGCTATTCTTAAGCAACTTGAACTTAAAAATAAATTGGACACTATATTTTTAAATTACTGTCTAATAACAACGTTTTTGATGGAATTGTAAGGATACATGGAACATCCCCTGGACTGGGTAGGAGACTGGCTGTATGCTAAAGCAGGAGTTGTGGGCATGTGGCTGGGGCAAGGTTAGAAGCAACACACAAAAGTAATTTACAAGATTAGATGTTTAGTGGTTAGCGTGCAAGGTGTACCCTGGTACATGTAGCAAAATAATGGAAAAAAAGAGCTTAGTCTGACAACTTTATATTCTTGAAGCGAGACCAGACTACAAAATGGTTCAAACGTTGAAGGAGACAAAGGAACCTCACTTGTCATCTCAGCCTACACCATCCTTTCCCCAGTTCTATTCCATATGGTGCTATTACACAACTGGTTGCAGTATATAACCTCTACTAGGAATGGTAAGATCAGAGAATTAGATTGTTCATAATCAAGAGATTGTGCAGAGTATTAACTATGTACATGAAATGCATTACACAAATTATAATAAAAAAAGGATGGTATATAACAATTCTGAAACAGGTCCTTATATCTTACATGTTCTTAGCACACAAAGTAAAAAATTTTAAAAAAAGACATATTTATTTTTACTTCAAGACTATACCATCTCCTATGTAACAAATTCTGAATTTAAATATTTTAGAGAACCTTACTGACAACAACATAAAAATGTGTTCTACATAGCAAGTTTTAGGGAATTTGTAAAATGTTATTCATTGATTTTTTTTCTTCTGTGAGTTTAAACCTTGCAGGCAAACTAATAGTTCAAAGGGCAGGACTCCTAAGAAAAAAATATATTCATAATTACCTCTTGCAGTAGTGTAAAGAAAAGGGAAGAAAAGGGAAGAAAAGGGAAGAAAGGGAAGAAAAGAAAAGGGAAGAAAGAAAAGGGAAGAAAGAAAAGGGAAGAAAGAAAAGAAAAGAAAAGAAAAGAAAAAAAAGAAAAGAAAAGAAAAGAAAAGAAAAGAAAAGAAAAGAAAAGAAAAGAAGAAAGAGAAAGAAAGAAAGAAAGAAAGAAAGAAAGAAAGAAAGAAAGAAAGAAAGAAAGAAAGAAAGAAAGAAAGAAAGAGAAAGAAAGAAAGAAAGAGAAAGAAAGAAAGAAAGAAAGAAAAAGAAAAAGCATGCTGTTTCTCTAGGGGTGGAAATTAACCTCCCCCTCTACTCTCCTTTTCTGAGCCCCGCTTGGAGTAGTGAATTGAGTTCTGTGGCCCCAAGCATATAAGAGGCATGGACTTGTGTCCAGGACTGGTTGGCATAAGTTTAATTTTCTTCATACTAGCTTGCATTGTGCTGTGGTATGGATTTGTAATGAAAACACAGCTGATAACACACCATTGTTTTAGTTGTTGCTGAGCAGTGCTTACACAAACTAAAGGTCTTTTCTGTTTCTCAAGTTGCCTACCAGTGAGTAGGCTGGAGGTTCATAAGAACCTGAGAGAGCAAACAGACAGAACATCTGGCCCAAACTGACCAAAGGGATATCCTGTGCTATATGATGTTGTGCTCAACAATAAAACTAGGGGGAATTGTCCAGGGGAGCTGCTTAGGGACTGGCTGGACATTGGTTGGCTGGAAGTGAGCCGTTGTGCATAATTTGTTCTTTTTTTTATTATTTGGTTGGAAGTTTTTGTTGTTTTTATTTTCTTTGGATTTTTCCCCCTTTCTTTTTAAACTATATTTATCTCAGTCCATGAGTTTTCTAACTTTTACCCTTTCAATTCTCTTTCCTTCATCCAGATGGGGAAATGGGGACAGGAGTGAGAAAGTGGCTGTGTGGTGCTCAGTTGCCTACTGGGGTTAAACCACAACAACTTGTTAGAACTGGCCCACAGGAAGGCAACAAAAATGACCAGTGGGCTGGACAACCTCTCCTATGAAGGCAGTCTGAGAGAGATGGAATTGCTGAGCCTGGAGAAGAGACGGCTCCAGGGAGACCTTACAGTGGCACTGAAGTACTTAAGAAAAGAGATGGGAGGGACTCTTTATGAGAGTGTATAGTGACAAAACAGGGGTAAAATTTTTAAACTAACAGAGTAGATTTAGATTAAAAAAAGAACTTTTTTAGTATGAGGGTAGTGAGGCATTGTTACAGTTTCCCAGAGAAGCTGTGGATGCTCCATCCTTAGAAGTGTTCAAGGCCAGGTTGGATAGGGCTTTGAGCTTGGAATTATATGATCTTTAAGGTCCCTTTCAATCCAAACCATTCTATGATTATATGATTTTCTTCTCCAATTTTATGAAAAAGAAAATTGTCTGAGAGGAATCTACAGAGCATCTTCTAAAAGATTCTGTTAAAGGTTTAACAATATCTTTGGTGTAAAGATCAGAGTCTGCAGGAATTCCTCAGATTAAAACAAAACAAACAAACAAACAAACAAACAAAACAGCTGCAGAAAGCCACCCCTAATACTCAGCAAAGTCCCTAACCAACTGTGGTGGTTTTAGTCGTCAGGGAAGCTGAACTCTGCCACAGCCACTCTCTCACTCCCCCTCCTTTAAAAGAAGAGAGGGAGAAAATACAATGGAAAGGGTTCAAGGGTTGAGAGAAGGACAGGGAAATCACTCACCCGTTATCATCATGGGCAAAACGGGCTCAATGTAGAGAGATTAATATAATTTATTGCCTACCACTTGCAGACTAGAGCAGTGAGAAACTGAAAGCAAACTATAAACAACTTCCTCCCAGCCACCCTCTTCTACATCCTCCCCCCAAACAACGCAGCGGAATGGTGAATAGGGGCTGCAGTCAGTCTGTAACGCTTCGTCTCTTGCTCTTTATTGGTCACTCTCTTCCCCTGCTCCAGTGTGGGGTCCTTTTCCACAAACAGCAGTTACTGATGAATTGCTCCATATGGGTCTGTACTATCATTCCTTCAGGAATGGACTGCTCCAGCATGGGTTCCCCATGGGCGGCAGCTCCCCCCAGACCCTCTATTCTTGCGTGGGCTCCTCTCCACAGGCTGCTGGTCCAGCCCAGGGCCTGCTCCTGCGGGGGCTCTCCATGGACTGCAGCCTCCTTCAGACCACATCCACCTGCTCTACCGGGGGCTCCTCCACGGGCTGCAGCATGGAGATCTTCGCTCCATGTGCTGCAGAGGGACAGCCTGTTCCACCAGGGGTGTTGCAGGCTGCAGGGGAACTTCAGCTCCAGCACCTGGAGCACCTCCTGCCCTCCTTCTGCACTGACCTTTGGGTCTGCACGGCTGGTTCTCACTCCTCTCTCCCAGCTGCTGTTGCACAGCATTTTTTTTTAACCTTCCTTATATCTGCTTTCCCAGAGGCCCAACCAGCATCTCTCCCTGGCTTGGCTCTGTCATCAGTGGGTCCCTTTTAGAGCTGGCTATGATCTGACATGGGGTTGCTGCTGGGATTTGCTCACAGAGACCACCCCTGCAGCTTGCCCTGCTACCAAAACCTTGCCACATAAACCCAATACACTAATATAAAATAAATAAATAAAATGACAGAGCAAACAAATAGTGGCAAATGGATTTGTTGTCTAGAGACAAATCTAGGCACAAACTGGTGCCATTTAAATGAATGTACTGCAATTGAACTGCAAGTTAGATCCATAAGAACAATTGAATGTTACGTGAGATCCATAAGAACACTAAAGAGATTTATTAGTGACTTTACAATGAATGTTGAATGAATTGATAACAATAGTCTCCAAATTCTCCTACTAAATAGCTTCCAGATGTTCACTGCTCCCATTATTAAAGGGAATACAAAGATCTATGGACACATATGAATACAGATTAGTATTCTTTCAGACCTTTTAAAATCAAACTACTTCATCAATAGTTTAGATTTTTTAAAAAATATTTTTCCCTAATATTTTTAGTTATCTAAGGATCACTATATAAATATATTTAAGAATCTGAAGACCAAAGTAGGTGTTCTCACTCTTTTTGTCATAGGAATAAATCTGCTTAAAAACAAAAACAAACAAAAATACAAACAACAACAGCAACAAACTAAAAAAAAAAAGCCTCACAGGATAACCATCTGCATTGCAGATAGCTAAGGTAACTTAAAAATCTGGACAAGAGACATTACTGACTTGTATGCAACATAGATTTTATATATATGAAAACTGAGAAGGATCTCAGAACTTCTGGGTCTTCTTTGCACCCAATGTCCTTATGAAAACTTGTATTCATTACTATGAAGCACTTTCTTCTTCAAGTGATAGATTTATATCTAGCAATTGATTAAGTCTGAGATTGCTTTTATGTAAATTTGGACATCAACAATGAAATGTCTTGCCTTAGCTTTCTGTGTAGACAATGAAAAGACAGGTTCTTCCAAAGGGTGTTTCTCTCTATTCCAGAATAGATATCAAAGACATTGGTGATAAATTGCCATTCGAGAATTTGTAAATTGCCTTTGGAGGGCCTTAGCTTCAGAGACTACAGAGGGAACGCAGACTATTAGCTTAAGTTTGACACCTAACTCTGTTCATTATCTGAAAGGAATCCTACCCTTAAATTATTACAAACATTACAGTGTGAAGGGCCACATCCATCTACTTGATTCAATAACCAGTCTCTGACAGGAGCGTACAAGAGATACTTGACAGGAAGACACAAAAAATCAAGCAGTGGACAGCTAAGGAACAATTTTTCTGTATGGAACTTTTTGAGTTGATAATCAGACCTTGGTTTATGCCTTCAAGTAACTAGATGAATATGAATTCCTATCCTTAGATGTTAAACATATTACTTTTATCTTCAGATGAAGAATATAAACCCTCAGAATAGAATTTCAGCACTTTAAGTGTAGTGAAAGAACTGTGCCTCCTTTATAAAATGGACAACTTCTAATGTTCTGACCCCTACCACAGCATAGCTTCTGGTGATGAATGAACTCTGTCGGGGCAGGTAGTTCAATGTTGCATTCTGCCTTGGAAATACAGTGTGACCACAGTGCTCCTAAGGCAAATATTATTCCCTCAGAATACTCTGCTGCAAGTTATAATTTGTACATTCCAACCAGTCATGCAATGAAAAGTTAAAGGGAACCTTGTATAGGAAATCAAGCATAATGGGTTGTGTTTTGTGCCATGCTGTTTGGTATTAAGCACTGGGAAAAAAAAAAAAAAGTATATGTTATGAAGAGAAATCCCATGTGCATTTGAATAATTCTTACACACAAGGGCTTTTCCATGGTAAATTAGAATGACATAAAAAGAGGGCTGGATTATTCCTAAAGTGCAAACAAACTGTCATTTAAATTATTCTCTAAACATAGGTACTATGGTTACACTAAAACTATGATATAGTTACATTAGTTTCATAACAGTTATAAAGCATATAACCTTGGACAATGTTAAATAACTAAGAAAGGCTGTAACCTGTGTGCCGACACATTATGCTCCATTGAAATATGAAAGTATATTAAACACTTGGTGTGTTTACCATTATTATTAGGCCTATTATTAATTTAAGGTGACATTTATAATTAATACTGTTAGATTTTATGCTTTGAAATAATGCATGACACTTTACAGATAAACAATCTTTCTATACTGTATTTACAGATGTAAGCAAGATGTAAACTGTTTAACAGAATAAACGAACAGTTAACCTATATTTTGCTTGCAAGAAGTCCTTTACATTACATTTTAGAGATCCATTTAAGAAGAGGATATTCATACAAGTCTTTAAACTTTGTGTTTCCAGAAGTTCACAAGACGAGCACCCGAATTTTTTTTTTGTTGTTCCATTTTATTCTTACGATTCAGGATTAAAAGCAACATGCTTGACTCTTCTGGAGGAATCTTGCACAAAATATTCAAATTCATATTCTTTAGACATTGCATAGTACACAAAACTTGGACGTTGTCCTGGTTTCAGTTAGGACAGAGTTAATATTCCTCCTAGTAGCTGGTAGGGTGCTATGTTTTGGATTAGGATGAGAAGAGTGCTGATAACATGCTGATGTTTTAAGTGTTGCAGAGCAGTGCTTACACCAGGCCAAGGACTTTTCAGCTTCTCGCTCTGTCCTGCCAGCGAGCAGGCTAGGGGTGCAGCAGGAGCTGGGAGGGGACAGACCCAGGACAGCTGACCCAAACTGGCCAAAGGGGTATTCCATACCATCTGACGTCATGCTAAACAATATATAGGGGTGGCTAGCTGGGGTGGGGGTGGGGGGGTGGCTGCTCGGGGATAGGCTGGGCATCGGTCAGCAGGTGGTGAGCAATTGCATTGTGCATCACTTGTTTGAGAGACAGTGACTGCAAACACTGTTTCCCATTCATCCTACATTTTTGTGTAGGCCTTTATTCATTCTGACCTGAGCTTCTGTTATTGCTTATTCTTGAGTATTGGAATACCTCATGGCTAACACCAAAGAAGAGGAAAACCCAGCAATGAAGCTCAAGTAGGGCCTCTTGAAGATATCCAAATATAGTAATAAGTCTTTCATAGAATCATAGGATCATAGAATATCCCAAGTAGGAAGGGATCCACAAGGATCATTGAGTCCAACTCCTGGCTCCACATAGGACCACCCAAAAATCAGATCATGTGTCTGAGAACACTGTCCAAACACTTCTTGAACACCAACAAGCTCAGTGCTATGTTCACTGCCCTGGGGATCCTGTCCCAGTGCCCAACCACCCTCTCAATGAAGAACTTTTCCCTAACACCCAGCCTGACCCTCCCCTGTCCCAGCTCCATGCCATTCCCTTGGGTCCTGTCGCTGTCCCCAGAGAGCAGAGCTCAGCGCCTGCCCCTCCGCTCCCCTTGTGAGAAAGCTACAGGTTGCCATGAGGCCTCCCCTCAGCCTCCTCTTCTCTGGCCTGAACAAACCAAGGGACCTCAGCCACTCCTCACGCATCTTGCTTTCTAGATCCTTCACCATCTTCGTAGCCCTGCTTTGGGCAGTCTTTCACATTGCTCCTTGATAAATTGATGTGGCTCTGAGCTGTCTCCAGGGACGCAGAGTGTTTATAGTGAACACTCAAAAAGTTCTTTCAAAGGCTAAAATCCATCTGGAATTGGTAGTTCAATTCCAGGGACTTTAATGCCATTTTACCTCTTGTCAGCCAAAGGAAATGAAATGCATTGACCATATACCTAAAGTGTATCACTTAATATGAAAATAAATGTGCTTGAAATAATCATTTACAAAGGAATTTTTACTTCATTTCCAAACACATTTTATGTTTAAACAAATAGTTTATTATTATTACTATTATTATATTGGTTTATATGTGTATGAAAGTAATTAGAGTCAAAAAAATGTGCCTATATTGGTAAACTTAACAGGGGCAGTGCATATTCTTAAGCATAATTTCTGTTTGATTATTGGCATACTCACCAGAAGTCTCCCCAGTAGGGCCAAGCACTGTTTATGGAATAACATGGCCCAGAAAGTAATTCTAGTAGGCAGTAATGAATATGGATGCATTAATTTGGGGATGAAGAATGTTTATTCATACAGACATGAACTGTGCCTTTCTAGTTTCTTCCAGGGACAGAGAATAGGTCTGAGGCCACTTAATTTACTAGCAGCTAAATAGCCTAAAGCATACCTTCATATATATTGGTTTAAAAAACAACAAAATAAGCCTGTGTTGAAAAATTGAAGTTTTACTACTAAAAATTTATCATGCATTTGAAATTGGGCCAAGCACCATTTAAAAAATACAGAAGTGGCATTTTGTTAATTGGTATGCTCACATTAAGTATTTAAGATGATAATTAATTGTTTTCTATACTCTCAATTGAAAGGTTACAACATACTTGGTTACTATTTAATTAGAAAGCACATTAATTATATATTAAGGTCTTTATTGTTTATATACTCAAGTCTTCTCTTTAAAGGGAATTCAGTGGTAAACAAGCCAAAGCTCAGCAAAGCATTCTGGCATGAAGCTACATCAACATCAATGTTGTTGTGACTTCCTGTGATTTGCATGGGCTAAGCACGGATCAGTGAACAACTTTATGGGAATGCTTACTGCCATATTCATATGAGTCACAAGAACAGGCGGCTCTCACAATATTCAGAATGTGTTATGTATACTTGCCCAAACAAAGACAGTGAATAATCATACAGAAAGATGCTGCATTAGTAATTACCGTGGAACCTCCTTAATACATAATAAAGTTGAGGAATCAACTGGAAAACAAAATAAATTACCTGTCATTATTTCCTTCTGCTGTCTTCTATTCCAGTTTACTGAATATTTGCTGAAAAAATATATTTAAAAAATGTATAATAGCTTTTCAGATATATTTGAAATATATTGTCTTTTTGGGAGGTTATTAATTTTGTTCATTTGTTTTTCAGCTGTCTATTGAATTCTTGTATAAATGTGGAAATAAGTTTAAGTAGTCTAGAATTGACAATTACTCCCCACAGTATCTGCACTGATAATCTAGTGAACTAAATAAAGGACACCCCCGCAAAGAAAAACAAAAACAAACAAGAAAAGCCCACCCACAGAAATCTATTGGCAAAATAGATGCTTTATGAGGAGTAAACTTTAGAAATACTCTAGGAGAAAAAGAAAAAAAAGTTCAAATTGTTTATCAGTCATAAAAGGATTACAGTAACAAATGATTTTTTTTCCTGATTGCATCAGGAATTTGAAACTGTGTTAAACTGATGCTAACTCCATGTCACACTTTTCTACTTCTGATTTTTTTTTTGTTAATGGTAATTTTTTTTCTTCATTCTTATATTTTCTGAGCTCTTTTCAAATATAATAAAATATCAGTTCTAGACTAAACATGTTAGGATTTCTTTTCCCTCTGAGATCCCTCCAGTTCTGCTAATATTTTTCTATGTGTTTGGATCTCAGCATTTTTGTCATCTTTGCCAGGAGACAGGGGAGGAAGTGAACTGGAAGACTTGTTAGCTAGTCGAGATTTGACTGAATTCCAATGCAGAGCTAATTCCCTGCTTCTTCATATGGCTGGGAAAGGATGATATGTTAACTGATAATACTATGATATGTATGCAAGCCCTGAAAAGCTGCCCCTCAGGTCATGAGAGAAGAAGTCCCCAAATTCATCCCCTAATGAGAGATTCTTATTTATTTATTTATTTATTTAATTATTATTATTATTTTTTTTAAAAAAAAATTGGGAGGAAAATGTACCGAAGACACAAACAGAAAAGTTGATTTAAATTTTAGTTTACATAATAAGTTTAAAACTACCACAACATGTGAAATATAGGTTTCACCAAAGGCAAGAGGTATTTGTTACTGATTTCTTTCAAGGCAAATTTTGAATTCAAATTGATAAATATCTTCCACTGAAATGACTGAAATATCTTGTTCACTGAAATGAAAGTTCAGCTAAGTCTGGGTAGATTTTCTTCAGGAAACTAATTAACTAATTAACAGTTAACTAATGTGTGCCAGAAATCAACACAATTCCAAATAACTGAATGCAGTTTGTATAAGAAAAAAAATGTGCCATCTGACTGGTAAAACTTGAACACAGATTCAAGGACTGTGGTATCAAAAACTCTTACAGTTTGACTTTCTGCAGCTCTCCCCACCAGCAAGTTGACTTCTGGAACAGTCATGTCTCCTTTGCATTGTAGTACCTGTGTCAATGACCACACCTGAGAACCTCAGAGGTAGGAATGCAGGCAGGCAGGAAGAGGCAGATAAAAGTGTTTTTGGAATAGCATAAGGTCTCAGGCAAATTCTACCTTTGCTGAAATTATATACTGTGGCAGAAGTTCAACAAAGGTACTACCAGGATCTACTAGGCTAAAAAAATAATATTAACCTTTGTACCAAAATTATACCTGGCAAAGCAGGGACACTTCTATTAACTTCAAGGTCTTTCTTTCTACACAGGTTATAGTGTAATAAGTGTGGATTTACAGCATGACATCTACTCATCTCTTCCATATACATTCTTGTACTCAAAGGTGCAGTAGAATACCCATCAGCCAAAGGGAGTAAATTGCTGTACCTTACATTGGCTGTGAGAAAATGAACCAGAAAAGTAATTACTTTGCAGTAGTAGTTAGACTGATACAAATTCACAACTTACCTTACTCACAGTAACTTTCCTTGTACTTCCTTTCCTTATAGTCTTGTGTGACTATGAATAGGCTTTCTCATATTTACATAAATACAGGGATTTATATTTTGATTTACTGTGGTGATATTTCAACAGATTCTACATGAACTACATTGGATAACCTGGAGTTAACTGAGTTAAGAGTAAAATTCCATCACCACTGGGTATAAAACAGTGTGAAAGTGACAGATATTCAACTCTATCTGGGACATACTATTGTAGTAATATTGTGTAAAAGAATATTTCTCAGTCTCATTATGCAGTGGATTTAGGCTGGATTAGATATAACACTTCAAAAATATTTAGAAATAAGTGAAAACTGATTTCTTTAGAATCTAAACAATACAAAATGTAGACAGAAATTGAAATACATTAACGTGAATTCCAATTACATAAATGTCAAGATTTTTGCCCTGCCTTAAGATATTTCTATAATCACAGCTGACTAGCATTCTAGGGAGCAGGTCTTTTCCTACCTGAAGGTCTATATCAATGCTTGTGATATGAGTTGCTTTGCCTCTTCGTTAGCTGATTTAATAAAAGCCTGTAGAAAATAAAGTTCTGACACTGAAATTGTCCCCAAAGACTCATGAAGACTAGATATTTCTTCAATCAGATCAGTATTTTATTTGAACTCCCAGGCTCAAATATGAATATATAAACCTGTTTCACTACATGAATCTAAATATTTTTCTATTTTACTATATGCAGGTATGAATTATGACATGAAAAATGATGTTTCAGAGCACTAATGCTTAAAACATCGTTTTAGTTTTAGTGAAAATTTTTACAAAATCAATTCAAGAGACATACATTTTTGCCTCAAGATAGAACAACTCTACATTTCTGAAATCAGAATAAAGACAGAATACTTATTGCCTTTACGTACCCCGGTATATGGTAGTTATATCATGCCAGATGCAAATTACATCAGTTTTGTAAGGAAAAGGAATAACTAGAGACAAATCTGAGAAAATGCACTGTCCAGAATATTCCACAACAATTAGTATCCAATTATTTAAAAACAACTTTTATAGTGTAGGATATGCTTTCCACTGTACAATTTCAAGGGTATGTGTTAATTTTGAAGTTGTATATACAATTTCATAGCATCTAAATTTATTTTCTTACCTAGTAATCATCACTGTTGAATCAAAAATGTATTATTTTATTCATGTTATCTCCTTAGGTAGTCTTTGGGAGAGATGGAAAAAGTCACAGCCAAAGAACTAGCAATAGAATGCACCTATCATATTATTTATTATGACTGCTATATCCAAGAACATTGATTAGAAAACTATATTCAGGCTTGTCTGATGCTGGTATAAGGCTGTGGACTGGATGTCAGGGTTGCTGAATTGCTTTGTTCCTCCAATAGGAAATACAATTCAGTGATGAAGATGAGGTTGTGTGATAGTGAATCTTGAATGGGCTCCCCCATCATGAAGCCACATCCCTTCTCCCACTGAGGTGTAATAGGTTGTGTTTGGGGCTTCCACATCATTATTACTTCTACTATTAAGTAGCAGAGAAGGATGGGTGCAGAAAGGAATTTGTCCGCAGACTGGCTTTCAGGCCAGTTTCTGCCAGACTCTTCTGAATCAGCCCAATATTTCTAGTTTTGACATTTAGAGCAAAGTATGGTGACTTTGTTCAAGAAAAAAAAAAATCAGACTTTAAAGAATAATGTTGTTAATACTCAGTAAAATTAGTAAGAGAAATTACAGAAGACTACATATATACAAACAGGATATAATATTAATCTAGATTTACAAAATAGATGTCTATGGCACATACATAATCACAGAGGGAAAGAAGACAGAGGAATATTTAATGTCTAAGAGAGAGGAAGTCATAAAAACCAAAAGCCAGCTGCCAAATAAACTCTTCAGCATTGTAAATATATGTCTTTGCCAGATTTACAGCTGTTCATAGAGGAAAAGCATGACGAGAAAATTCATCAGCAAACAGCAACTTTACAAAGAGGAACCTTAGTAGTCAGTAGATAATCTTGACACACAAACGTACATATTACAGGCAGATACTAAAGCAGTCTTAAGTTTTCCAAGCACAAGTCTGACACATGGCATGGATAATTTTTATATTCTATTTTTAATACTTAGTTACACTGAAGTCCTTTTTAGTCATCCAGATTACACAAAGTGTCCCCAAAGTCTGTCAACTACCAAAAAAACCCTCTAGGATTGCATTACAGTTCAATGATACCTCTAGGAAGCTAGATCATCATTATTTTTTCCTACAAAGCTGTAGGAGGGCTACAAAGATGATCAGAGGGCTGGAGCGCCTCTCCTATGAAGAAAGGCTGAGAGAGCTGGGGATGTTCAGCCTGGAGAGGAGAAGGCTCAGGGGAAACCTCATTGTGGCCTTTCAGTACTTAAACGGATCTTATAAAAAGGATGGAGGACTCTTTACTCGGGTAGATAAAGATAGGACAAGGGAGAATGGTCTTAAACTAAAAGAGGATAGATTTAGTCTAGACATTAGGAGGAAATTCTTCACTGTAAGGGTAGTGAGGCACTAGAACATGTTGCCCAGAGAAGTTGTGTATGCCCCATCCCTGGAGGTGTTCAAGGCCAGGCTGGATAGGGTCTTGGCCAGCCTGATCTAGTGAGTGGCATTCCTGCCTATGTCAGGGGGTTGGAGTTAGATGATCTTTAAGGTCCCTTCCAACGCTAGCCATTCTATGATGCTATGATAAATGAGAATCATATGGGGTGCAAGGGAAGCGTAATCTGATGAAACAGCACACAGGATAAATGCAATGTGGAATATACTTTAGAAATACCAAGAAATTAGACTGAAACTTGGTTTTAGCTGTTGGATAATCTGTTCCACTGAACTGGAAGATTTTTTTTCCTCTTTTTCTTCTTTTTCTTTTTCTTTTTCTTTTTTTTTTCTTTTTCTTTTTTTTTTTTTTTCTTTTTCTTTTCTTTTTCTTTTTATCTTTTTCTTTTTCTTTCTTTCTTTTTTTCTTTTTATTATTATTATTATTATTTTTCTTCCTGGCCTTTTCTTTGCCCTGGATTTAATCCTCTTCATTTATTTACATCTGAAATACTTCAGTATTTCATAAACCGAGTGTCATCATTTTCCTGCAGGTCAGCTTGAAGTTTAAGTAACTTCAAAAGATTGCTCTGTCAACCTTTATTTACATATAATTGTAGATGTTTCTATTGTTCATTATTGTTTACAGCATCTTTTGTATGGTTTCAGACCACAATGTTTTTACTTTTGATTTTATACTTTCCATTTTCTGTAGCAAATGAAATTTCCTCTCTGCTCCCTATTTTTCATCACACAATGAAACCTCTCCATGTTTGCAGCAGGAAGGTATGACTGTGAAAGATATTTCTGTCACTTGATTGTTTTAATATGTGTGTACCCAAAAGGAGGTCTTTGCACTTTCAAGAATTTTGCACTTGACCAGTTTTGTGCTGTAAAATTCCAGAATGTCACGTATTCATTTGGAAATATAAATACTGATGCCTACAGAGACCAAAGCATTGACAAGAAGTTCAGAAGTTGAGTTTCTACAGCTCCTTCTCACAATACAAACATAAATATCTGCTTCATCTGACAGAAAGGAACAATAGAGAACGAAAGAATAGGAAGTAGCATTAGGTCCTGCCAGAATATCAGCTCTGTATGTCCTATATCTCCATAAGACTCCAGAGTCCTTTATCCAAGCTGCAGCTGAACAGCAGAGGGATTGAACTAGATGATCTTCAGAGGTCCCTTCCTTCCCTGCCCATTCTGTGATTCTGTGATTCTGTTAATAGTTTCCACAGATTCAGAGAGGAAACTGTCACTAGTGGACTAGCAGTGATTCTGGGACAGATAAAATCATGCCTCTATGGTGCATCGCAAAGAGAATTTTAAGGTATCATAGAGTGCAAGAGCTTGAGATACTAATGAAAGTGTCAAGTAGCAAGTTTCTTTTTAAAAAGAAAAGAAAAGAAGAAAAAAAAAAAAAGAACGCATATAAATGTACAAAGAAACTATATGGGCATCTGAATCACCTGCTGTTCTGCTCCTAGATCTTTGTTAGTCCATTGTCTGTATTGCATACATGCTGGACTGCTCTGGGTACAGGAAAAATGGTCACTCCCCAAGCAGAGGTCAGCAGTAGTTTGGAAATTTGATCAATTTATTGGCCAGTTCAGTAAATATTAAGGACACGATCATGCCATTTCCATTTATTTTCTCTACACCAGTGATGTCCCAACAAACCTTACATTTTACATCTCTACTTCTGTGACACTGTTCATACTGAGTATGGTATTTCTTTTTGTCCCAACGATGGCCCCAGCTGCTCAAATTCTGTAGAATGTCTATAGAAGTTTTATCACAAAGCCTGATAACTGCAACAGAAATGTGCTGTTTCTAGAATAATAGAGATCTACAATAACAGCCTCTTTGGAAACTCAGACTGTGCTGCTAATACCTAAAAATCCATAGGAATTTCAGATTACTTCATCACAGGAGAAGACTATATGGACTTTGTATCTATGTCACATCAGTACTTAAAAGGAAGAAGAGAAGTAATGTTATGAAATTTCTGGTACTTAGAATACAGAGCAAAATTTATTGCCATGGATCTCATTTTTGGCATGAAACTACTATATTTAACAGACCCTATTTAAACACAGATTATTATTTTCCATAATTCAACTTGTAATATTTCCTAGCCAATGCAAAAACATTATACATAAGGTTGTTGTGAATTTGTTTTTGTTTTTTCATTTTTTAAAATAATTTCTGTTCATAAAAATGTCCCAAAGTAAGAAAAATAAATAAATCTAAACTAAAATAAAGCTAACAATTGCTGTTAGTTTGGTGCATTTGTTTAAACAGAAAAAAAAATCTTTGATACAAGTTATGACTGTTGTTCTTAACCATGTCTTGACAGATCAAAAGCAGGAAAAGATACCTGGAAAATAGGCCACCAAATCATGAAGTGTCCTATAGTACCCCTGGGAATCTAAGAGAATTTGATTTTTTGAAAGCATACAGAATGCTGCAATATAACAAGCATGTGAAAGAAAACAGTGAGGAAGAATACAGGAGAAATTTGGGGCTACGATAGCAGTAATCAAGGATGTTGATTCATACAGTTTAGTGATTTATTTTTTCTTAGTTTTAGCATAAGCTTAATTTTGGAAAGAAACAGTCTGCTGTAGTTGATTTTCTAATGTTACTTTCTGATGAAACACCAGATAATCTGTTCTCCTTCTTAGTCTTTCTAACTAGTCAGTTATAAAGCAAAGCTGCTCCCTGAGTTCCCTGAATTTTTGTTTGGGGCAAGACTGCTGATGGAATAAAATTGTTCTGCTTATACCACCTATGGTACAGGTTTGATGGATGAAAGTACATACAATAATGTGTATTATGAATATGTTCAGATGTTGTGTTACTAATCTAATCTTTGATGTTCAAGTGACTTGTAGATTTCTGATATCTATGAAGACTCCTCATTTTTTCAGTATATAATAAAGGATTTGGGATATTGAAAGGATTTGGGTTTATTGATAAATGCAAACTGATTTTCAGCTAAGGAGTTTTGAACAAATATTTGAAAAATAATGATTACCCTTAAAGCACTTCATTTTTGTTGGCATGTAGTGTGGTCAGGAGGGAAAAATACATTCTTCTTACTCAAATTAAAATCTGCTATTCATTAATTATCCAAAAGTCTTTAGACTGCTTAGATCAAATATGGTTAAAAGTAGCTTTTCAAGTCTATTCAAATCCCTGTGCGTTTTACCTTTGCTATGGTGTTTAATCAAAATAAAAGAGAAATATTTATTTTTATTCTTTTATAGGGTTTAATTCTTTCAGAAAAAGAGAGAAAATGATCTTGAGAAAGCCCTTACATCTGACATATGTAGCAAGACACATATGCTTTTCCCATCTGCAAAATGAGAGAATAATACTTGTAACAGAAAAATGCCCAACAGGAGGGCATTACTTTATGTAATGGAATTTTCCTCATCATTCTTTTCCAGATAACTTTAAATTTTGCTTCAGCTATCAATCAAATTCTGTCTCTAACATTATAAAACAACTGTCAGACAAGCAATTTAATGGTTTATAAGAGTTTTATCGTAAAGATTTGATCCTATAAAGATCTACATACTTGCAAAATAGGAAGGGGAATGTGTGGTTAAAGCACCAGCATTCAGGAGCCCTAGGGGTTCAGTACTCAACATTGCTACCATCACCTGTGTGAAGTTTGGGAAGTCATAGAAGTCTGGAAAAATTCTCAAATATACATTTTATTTTGTAAACATGGCTTCTTAGATGGGTAAAGGTGTACTTAACTGTTTAACTACTTCTTGGCTATCTCCACCTGTGGGTCTGACCCTCTTCTGCAAAAGAGAGGTAACAGTGATTATACCTGCAAGAATAAGTCCATTAATACTTGTTCAGTTACTACAGTGACAGACCATTTAGATAATGGGAGAGGGCACAAAGTGAACACAAAGAGCCACAACAGTGGCTCCTTTCACTGGGTCTTGTCAGATTCTTGATAAGGATTAAGGTCATGGTCATGAATTCCTAAAAACTTTGCAGTTCCTAATGTGACTAAAAGATTTAGGATGTCAAATCCATTTAGTGTTTCATGGGTCCAAATTCTTACTCAAAGCAACAGAGTGGTGAAATTTCCCTGACTGCATACATGCAGAAGACTCTGCCATTGCCTTCAGTTCTGAAAAAATGAACACATCTTTCTTGATGAAAACCACAAAGATCTTTGTCTATATTCAGCAGTATGGATGACATTCCAGTGTTCATCATTTTGTTTGTTTGTTGGTTTGTTTTTGTCCACCATTTGGCTTTTAGTCCACCATTGGCTTTTAGTCCACCATTTGCTTTGAGTTCCTCTTTAGAGGAGGAGAATATTATTATATTATTCTGGGTTTAATATACTGTGAATTCAAAATCAGTATTTTTTGGTTGGTTTTGCTTGTTTTTCTTATTTAAATTGTTTGCCAGCAGAAATAAAGGCTTGAGTGTATTACAATTCATATACATCCCAGGCATGTATGCACTAGGCACCTTGATGCTGGTCACTCTTGGGTGCATGCTCTGCATATTTGGGTCAAGGAGACCTGGAAGTTAGAAAGAAATGAAATAGCATGTACAAATCAGATATGCATTGCTTTTGATAAAAAGTTCATATCATTGTTCCAGTAAATGTATTTCCTTTATATGCTATGTAGAATTGGTAATGCAAAAATCCAAGACCTAACTATAGTCATCTAGGCCACAAAGACTATTAAATATCTGTATATGATGGACCTAGGAGAAAATTACTTTGGGGAGTTTTTCAATTGCGTATTTCTCTCATAGAAAACACAGCACATTTGTATTTCTCTCTGAGATCTGACAGACACATTTATTTATTGTGAATGATGCTTTTAAAATTGCAAACTAGATTGCTCAGTATTATAGGGAATGGCATTGTATAGAGCAGTCAAGCATAAAGAAAACAAATATAATGATAATAAAAATGCTAGCCAATGCTGCTTTACACATCTCCTCTAAAGAGGACAAATAGTTTTGAGAACACTGGAAGACTTTGCAGGGCCAAATAAACAGAATACTCTTGACAATCCAATTCCTTTACTTTTCACAGATTTAAAACTGGGAGGTCTGTTCCTCTGTAAAATCTACTGTGCTCTTATTTACCTATATCAATCCAAAACTTTTTCAATTTTAGTGCTAGAATCCTTTCAGCTATGACTTAAAATTGACTCACCACTACCAGTATTAACAGCTGACTGGGTTGCTATATTTCATCTAAACACTTTATCACATTTTTTTCTATTGCTTATATAACAGAAGCTCCAAGAGCTTACTGCAGCAATGTTGCTATGGACTGATCGGATGAAGTACTAGGCATCCCTTGCAAAGGTGCTTGGCATCCACAAAAAACAGAGGGTTGAATGACATTCAGCATCTATCAGAACCAGTTTCTTTTCCTTAAACTTGGAGTATATCATCAGAAGAAAGACTTATTAGCCTAGAACGAAAATATTACTTCATAAGAGAACTTTAGAAAAATGTATTTAACTTTTGAAATGATGGTAATATTAATGACCTTATCCATAGCAACTATGTGCTCTGTAATGAGGTGTTGTAACCTATGCCTGGATTAGCGTGTCTATAGTTGTTGATGTACCTTACAGGAGAGCCAACTACCTTTTAATCACTTCTACTCTAATTTATAAAGCAAGTAATAGAATTATCTTTTAAGGTAGTTTTGTACTATTGTTGACCAGACAGGGAAAATTAATGCTAAAGGCCAACGCCTCAAAGTATCAGTTACTAATAAACTCAAAATGGAACATAATGGAACACCATTATTTTGTAAATAAATGATGCTTAAGGTGCAGAGATAGCTGGAAAAAAAAAATCGATGAAAATAATTTACATATAGTGTTCACCACCATAGCGGCCGATTTCATTTTGGCTTGACCACAAGGTTGTGATATTGGCAGTACTATTATGAATTTTAAATGCGAATTTACTTTACTGTGGCAGAAACTTGAATTGCTTATGAGGATAGTGTTCAATTTCACAGGAATTTGACCATGCAAATAATTGAGTATGAAGTCCAACACAGGATTGCACACATACAGAAAAGCTTCACACCCTGAATTTTACTTCAGGTGTTGTAGAATTTTTCCAGAGTATGAACAAAAATTTGTCACAGTCCCAGCAATGTTTGCAAGGAATTCTCAGATCACTTCTCATACAACTTATTTGGCTGTTGATACAAAAGGTTCCTTCACAGATTATGGGTCATTCATAGAAAATGAGCTTTTAAGACACTGAAGAAATCTGAGTAGCCAGATCAAACCTGAATCCATAGATGTTACAGTTGGCAAAATGTGCCTGTAGGTGCCTGGATCCACAGTTAACACCTCCTTCTCCCTATCTAAATACCATTTGATAATCTGTTACAAGACTGATTAGTCTGGCCAGCCAAAGTGGTCCTGTGATTTTTGGTGTCTAACTTATTTTGAGAAAGGCAAAAATAAATAAATAAATAGATAGATAGATAAATAAATATTTTTTTGCCTATATCTGTCGTATTTTTTGTTTGTTTGCTTGTCTTTTCTTGTTTGTTTGATTTTGGTTTTAATTATCTCTACTAAATTTTAAAACTTTATTTTGCACAGACACATTTCTGGATCACAGCATAAGGTGTCTTCTATGTGTCAATGAATATAGTATGGAAACCTACAAACACAGTATGGTGTACCTCACTCCTAATATGCCGTTATGCTTCATGCAGGATGAAGAAGACAGAGGAACCTTCCTGCGTTGACTTAGATGTAGATATCCGGAAGCTCACATTGATCAACTCTTACTATGCTTCTGGAGTAGCAAAACACATCCTTCATTCAGTGCATTAGCCACATATCTACTATACATAAGACAATTTTTAAAGGTTTGGCGTAACAGTACTCCATATGCTAATCTGTCTCCCCTCTTACATTTCCATCAAATTCAATGTTACACTTTTAATCTTCAAAGCTCAGTATGGCCTCAGGCTACTTCACTGATTGCCTGACACATAATGATGTGACTTTTCCAGGCAGTGGTTTAAGAAATACGGAATTTTAAAGTGCAAGGATGAAACTTGGCTGTGTAGAAACCCAGCTCCGAATTTTCTCTGTGTACCTGCAATTCAACTAAATAAGAAATAAAAATTACCTCTACAATCTCCAGAACTAAATGCCAAGACTCCTATCTTTACCCTCTCCTTTCCAACACTGAGATCTTATTTGAGCAGGAATTGTCTAGAATGTTCCAGTAGCAATATTGCTATAGATTTTCTTTTTTCCTCCTTTTTTTTTTATTATTATTTCTGAACTTAAACTAAGACTTACCATTTCTTCTAAATTTGTATTACTTTCCAAACACAAAGGCACAGAAGAGCTTCATAAGGAATGGTAATTATGGCATCTAGCTTTCTTATAATTACTGACAAAGCTGCGAATGATTTCTGGGACTTCTTATCTCTACAGACCTAGTCCTGAGAGAATAATTAGGGAAAACAACAAAAACAAACAAACAAAAACAATCAACAAGCCACCACCACCAAAAAAATTAAGCAAAATGTTATCATTAAAGAAAGCTGGGCAGATCATACTTATAATACAGAATACTGTTGTAAGAGGAACAGTATTAAAATGTGGTTCATATCAAGCTATTCCAAACAATCATATTAAATTATTGTTTAAATATATGAGACCCTTGCTTACTAATTTAATTTAGGGCTGAAGAAATTAATGGCTATTTAAAGATGGCTTGGATAGAAAATTAAAATTGGTACATATCAGGCATTACACGGTTTTCCAGAAAACATACAGCATTAACATCCCTGAACGAATTTATAGTAGAGTACCTGATATAAAATTAAAACATTATTTACAGGAGTTTTAAGTAACACTGGTAGAAATAAGCTGAACAAGATATGGTGAAATTGATGCAGGGATGATTCTCATTAAAATATAGCAAAAGGTGAATACTACAGAATTTATATGCGATATGATCTTCTATAAAATCACTAGTTTTCTGTAAGAGTCCCCAGTTTTCTGTAAGAATAAGTGGAAGAAGTGAAGAATGGACACAATCATTAGAAAACATTATTTCTAGACTCTTACAATACAGTTTGCACAGTTTTGGCACCTTATTCCACCAGAATTAGAAGAAATTTAGAGCTTCAGCATCTGGGTTCAAATAAGGCCTTGCAGAGCATCTACAATTTTGCTGCTTAGTTAGCAAACTGACATGTAGCAGCTGACAGTGCTAATACTTCAGTGGCTGATAAGAGGCCTTGGATAGACTCTGAAGGACCGTCAGTTAAGATATTGATAACATAGATTCATTCTCTAGGTAGCGTATTATACCAAGTGGGTCCTTGTACAACTTGGCATTGGTGGGTTTGAAGTAGCTAAATTTAGACCATGAAAGAGGTCATAACTGTCTCTCTCAACAATACACCTCCAAGGGCATAATGACAATAATTTGCAGTCAAATAACTACCTTTATTTAAAGTGTTTATGTGGTACAAAAAAAAGAACAGCTAATGTAAGAATTATTTCCTCAGAAAATATTGAAGTGGGAAAATGATCTTAAGGTAATGAACAAATACTGTGGTGTTAATCTATGCTCTTCTTTACCACTAATTTGCAATGTGATTAAAGAAATTAGAGTTAATTAAAGGTAAAATGCTTCTCCTGTAAATTGTTTCATGCATCTGATAAAACGAGGTATGCCAGTCAGTGACTGTTTCACCCATAAAGCCTACATGTTTACAGCTTGTATAAAACATTTATAATCATCTGTCTAATATGTTTGAGTGTAACTAAACATAATTCATTGGAAGAGTTACTTTTACTTGAATAACTGCTCCTTGCTTTTATAAACTGCTGGTTTCTAAACTCTGACTCAGGCCGATGAATGCCAGGACCACTACAGCTGTGATTTCAATGGACAACGAAAGCCTTCTGTTTCCATTATGGTAAGTTCATCTGATTGCAGCAGCACTGAGTCAGATCAAACAGGCTGGTATTAATGTTATTCTTTTCAGCCAGTTAGCTGGTGTTGAATGAGTCTAGGGAAGGTAAGAAGACGATGTAATTATTTTTTATATAATATATACAACCACATAACAAATGAAATCTCTTAATAGAATTATTATTTTGCATGTATTAAAATAATATAGGACTCCCTGAATAAAATCATCTTTCTGGTAACTGAATCAACAATTTTTTATTATTATTTTTTTTTTTTAACTATTCCTTTATTCCTTAGACTGACTGGTGTAGGAGGTTAAGAAAACAGAATTACTGTCTTGGGTCAAGTTAAGCATAATACAGATGCAAAAGGCTCCCTCAGCCACCCATGTTTTCTGTTTTCAGATGGTTCTACTTTCTATTCATACCAAAGGAAACAGGTTAACACATATTTGGGGAAGATTAAAAAAAAAAAAAGTTTTAAAAAAGCAAAAGAAGAGACTCTGGAAGAACCTAAGCAGTCACTTAGTACCTCACCCTATTGACAAAGAAGGACCATGCAGTATTTCTAAGTATTTCTACGGGGACTTTTGTAACAATGTCTGAGTTCAAAATTTAGGAATCACTAATATTCTGATGTGTTGAGTTCCTACCTAGAAATCTGACAAAATTAGACAAAATGGTGTATTATTCAATAAAACAATTTAATATCCCTACAAGCAGTGAATTAACTGGCTTAAGGAGGAACTATCAAAGGGGAAAAAAGAAGACAACTGAAAATGCACAAGATAATTTCAATAGTTAAA
Organism: Anser cygnoides; assembly: GCF_040182565.1. Taxonomy (NCBI): domain Eukaryota; kingdom Metazoa; phylum Chordata; class Aves; order Anseriformes; family Anatidae; genus Anser; species Anser cygnoides. The sequence goes on from NC_089875.1 coordinate 81,422,292, forward strand.
TCTATTTTCCCAAAATGTAATCACAACTATTAAAACTCCTTGTCTGATTTATTGGTAAAATTAATCATGCCAGCTGGGTGAATTCTGCCTCCTACAGCTAAGTTCCTCCTGTGTTTTGTGATTAATAACCCTTAAAATTAGAAAATAAATAAATAAACAACAACAACAAAACACTCTTTCAATGTATCAAGATGTCACAATGCTGCAAATGCCTCATTATAGTGTTTCACGGTTACACTCGATCTTTCTGAAGTACACATGCTCTGCTACGAACAGTTATTTTCAGTTATATGTTCTTCTACAATATATGTCTTTCATAAAAGGTAGTGTAATACAACAACAACAAAAAAATCCATTTTTGAAGTTAAAAATAAATCTGCATGTGATATATCAGGTCAATTTGATCAGCATTGATGCTGTTATTAAGTTTTAAGCTGTTTGTTATTACAACAAATAAAAAGATGGAACTTGCATATCAAATTATACCAAATAAGTATTAGTGAACCAGAATACATAAAACATAATGTTGTCAGAAGGCAGTAGAGGTCTGGGGCTTCCCAGGGAGTTAGGGTGAGTGGGGACTCCCCACTAGATCCTCCAGGGCAGGGTCTGGCAGCCAGGGTCTGTCACCCACTCCCCAGGCAGGAGCAGGGCACAGCTTTGAGGCAGACCCAGCTCCGTCACTGTACATCTGCCTGGGGATGGGGACAGGCCAGTGTGGGCCAGGACGTGGACTTGTGGGTGAGCCTGGCTCGGTGGGGCCCACAGCTGGGCTGGGCAGGACTGTGGGGAGCTGGAGACTGACCCCATAGCAGCCTTGCTGGGATATGAGATGATGGGGCTGACACTGGGTCCTGGGCCAGGGGCAGGAATAGGCAAGGCCTAGGGGTGTTGGAAGGGAATGCGAGGGCTGCGGGTGCTTGTTAGACCTTGCATCTCAGTAGGGGAGGAAATGGGAAGTCCCAAGCTGCCTGGGGAGTCCCAGTGGGCTGAGCGTGTTTGAACTGTTCCAGTCCAGAGAGCTGTTGGGCTCAGGGAAAAAGTGCAAGTCTCACTGGGAAGCCCCAGAGGCCAGTAGGGCCTGAAGAGGAAAGACCTGAGCTGCATATGGGGACCTGGGGAATGGAAGTTGCCTCAGGGCTTGGATCCTTCTCTACCCAAGCCTGCCTGGCCTTAGCATATTCAGGTCCCTGGCAAAGGTATTATTTATAGGTACAAAGAAATGTTCTATCACACTTTACTGTAGTCTTCCAAGTTATTTTTTTTAATAAATATTAAAATAATAATAATAATTTGTTTTTCCTCAAAGACCTGAGCAACCTGATCTAACTTTTAAAGTATCATACCTTTGGGCAGGAGATTGGGCTAGATGACCTCTATTTTATTTTTTTTCCTTCCAATTGCAATTGTCCTATATTTGTAGAAGTACATTTATTCTTTGAATCAGAGCCTGTTTGTGTAAATCCTGGCACTATAGAGTTCCCAAGAAAGCAGTGGTGTTGGTCTTAAACTGTAAAAGGAAGGATGCCAGGTATAATATTTTTGAACATTACTTATCCAATACTAAAATGTAGGTTATATCAAATGCTGTGTTTATAACTAAACTCTATGACACTAGTTGCTATTTCATTTGGAGTTTGGGAGGGAACTTTAATTGTTTTTGTGAATCAAGCCTTCATTGTCTATCCACTGTCTGTGGACATAAATTAATTTTTTTCCTTAAAGACATTTAATGCCCCAGCATGCTTGGAAAAAGAGTAGGACCAAAGCTCATTCATTCATGAATTCATTTTTTTCCTAATAACAATAATTAGTAATAATTATTATTTTATAATTATAACAAGAATAATAATTTTGTTCCGTGTCAAAAAATTCTACTTGCTTTGTTAATTGTTCTTAAAGATCTACAACCGTTGTGTCTTTTTCTACCACAGATCAGATTTTTAGCATTCATGTTTGTCATGGATGGCTAAGACAGAAGGTCAGATCTGGATTTAACTGTTTAAATGAAGTGAATAGGTTTACCTAAAATATACAGGGCTAGACTAGATATATTCTGTCTCATCTCTGGTATTTTTAATGTGACCCCATATATTGCTATTCTTTTGTGAAACACAAGAGTTTGATAAATGCACAAGTTAAAAAGTGTAAGTAATATTCTGTCCTGTCTGCTATGAGCACCACAATCAACCTGATTCATGGGACATGAGCATCATGAAATACATTGTTTGACAAATGCACTAATTACTTATACTAAGCAAATCTGAAGACTACAGTTGAAACAAATCTGATTGCCATATAATAAAGTTTGCTGTTGCTCATATAGTTCATATGTTTTTCACATAGCTCACCATTCTTTTTTCTTTTCTTCTTCTCAAATCTAATAAAGTTGGAGCTAAATTTAAGATTATATATTTATACATTGCTGTTTCTGGAATGGAAAGTGGTGTAACTTTGGATTTCGGATATGCTGGTATCTCAGAAATGAGATGAGTGAAGGTTGTTTTATTTATTTTTTAATACAGTTTCTAATCTTCAGCTATTTACAAATCTGATTGCTACAGGCATTGATTTTTTTTTCCAGGTCATTAAAGTCAATACAGTCCTCATTTTTCAGCTGTCGTCATAATAGGAGACATTCTGTTATTTATGCTGCAGCCTCTTCCCATTCTGTTTTGCTCCCTAATGTTTTCTAGACTGAAGAATTTTGTGGTGTCAGATAAGAAAAATAGTGGAAACACCAAAAATGTCTTTGCCTTTTCAAAAAGGATTTCATCATCAGTGACATTGTTATTTGAAAGATTGTAGTCTCCAGCTGCTAATAATGTACAGTTTAAAACCATACTCTCAGCTGAGGGCTGACTTCTGAGTAAGAAGTAGACTTTTTGATCTTTAGGTATTGGATGACGCATGGGAATAATTTTGTGGATTCAGTCTACTTCTTCATTTGACAATATCTTTATAACTTAAAAAAAAAAAAAAAAGTAAAGGGGGGGGAGTGGTTAAAGTTAGTCACCAGGAATTGGCCCTCAAAATATGCTCAGTCAATTATGATTGTTTATTGTTTATGTTAGAATGTACCTAAAATGTGATAGAAAGGCAATTTGCTCACTTTTAAAGGAAAAATCAATGTTTAGAAAAAGGAAATAAAAAAGAAAAACTTATGAACAAGAAATAAATTATACTCCCAAATCTGTTTGAGTGAAAGTGTTTCAATAAGATATGTTCTGTGATGATTGGTAGAGATAGAGACAATAACTAGTTTATTCTGAAAAAAACATTTTATCATTTCTGTCATTATTGTAATCAGATATAATTACATTTAAATTATGTAATTATTGGAATTTAAAGAATTTCAACATTTATTTTCAGAGCTGGTATTATATATTCATAAATTGAAAGTAGCTAAAATAACAAAAATAGAAGATTTTATGTATAAGGAAGGAACTGAAAATTTTTTTATGTGCAACACTGTAGATAGGAGGGAAATAAATTTATGAATATTAAAACAGGCAAAAATCAAGCCTGGAGAATAAGTTTTTACAGTGGTTATTATCAAAAATGCTGGATGTAAGAGATGAAAAAATAGATTAAATGTTAGTGAATGTCCTGACGATAACTCTAGAAAGATGAGCAAATGCTTCTCAGCTGAGGTGAAGAAACTGAAGCCTTGATCTTCCAGGCATCTTCCAAGATTTTGATGTATATGGACAGAAATATGTCAAGATTTATTTCAAGAAGCCAGAGATTAGGGGAAAAAAAAATCAGCAGTAAATATGCCAGTATTTTTACATCTCCACAAATCAATGTAGAATCATGTCAGTGTTACTAGATATTGAGCATGAATATGGTGTAGAGTACTGGAGGCTAAAATAAGACCCTGTGACAATTTTAACATGTTGTTGTTCTATATTTCTTACTTCAACAGTTGTGTGAAATGTTTTCTGTCTGAAAATGTATCAAAGGTATCACAGAGAGTTTATCAGTTTTTAGTGTACTTGTTCTCTGTAGAAGAAGAGATTATTATTATTGTTTTCAATTTACAGCTAGAGAATAATCACAGAGAAGCTACGTTCTCTGGGGTAGAGACAAAACTGTAGAAGAGCTGGAAACTGCAAGCTGGTATCTTAAAACCTAGGTTAGTTTCCCGCTAACTACTAGAGCCCATCTACCTTTTCCTGTCTCATTGTTCATAAAAATAAGTTTTGTTTAGTTTCATCAGTGACATTCTTTCTCTTCTGGTGTTTTTCATGTATCTTGTCACATCTTATGAACCTTTGTGAAAGATGAAAGTTTGCAACAAAACCTCTGTAATCCACAGTTGACTAAATTTAATGTTAAACAAATACTATGATTATTTGGCTCTGCCTTTTTAAAAACCAATAACTATCATTATTGTTGGTCAGATACTGAACTAGAGTGTAGGTGCTTCAGTTGTGAAAAAGAGCAGTTCCCAAAAGCTTTGAGTGTAATGAATAGGTAATTCATATGAACAGATTGTCTTTAATACCAAAGTGAATCTAAAAAATCAAATTGCTGACTCTATATAATGTTTATACTTACCTATGTGAGAATCATTGTGAATATTTCTGAAAAGAAGTTTCACATTGCCTATCACATCACATACACTATACATTAATGGGAAAGAGTAATCAGTGGGTTAATTTAAAATACTTTAATTTTGAGAAAACTATCAGACAGACACATTCGGAATGGCACTTTAAAGCTAGAAAAGTAAGACCTAACCAGGGAAAAATAAACTCTAGATAGCGTGGGTATGCAGTGAGGAGCTAGTCCTTAGGCAACAAAACATTGGCTGCTTTCTCCTTCTTGCAGCCTACATCTCTATCCATTAGCGTTAATCTATGCATTAGTGTTAATCTTTGCATCAGCTTTGATGCATAGTACATCTGGTAGAATAATGGCAGAACCAGACATACACCTGCAGGTAATTTACTGAAATACATTAGACCTATGGATGACATTCTTGGAGCCCCCCACCCTTTTTTACCTTTTTTACTTTGGGTGGGGAGGTTCATGTTTCCAAAAAGGCTGGGCACATTTTAAACATTTTACAGCACTTCCATTATGTGTCTTTGTACACTAGATTAGGCTCTGACTCCAAAGCACTTTTGAGCATTTCCTGTTAAAAAAGGCACAATTTTCCTAAAACTAAAAAAAACCCTAGTGATATCAAAAATTTCCATGGTTACAATATCTGCTACATCTACAATATCTAGTTAAAGTATGCACTGCATCTAGTTGCATACGTTGTCATAGCTGAATACTTTCTTGTATACTTAAATGGAAATTTTTGGACCTACTCTTGAGAAGTGTGTAACTTACCACAAACATTGTAAGGCCTTTCCTCAATTTGAAGGCACCCCACAGAGCTTATGTAACTCATGCTTTTGTTTTTCTGTATGACCTGAAGCTTCTGCCTGGTGGATTTCGTCATTTTAGTCTCAGAAGGGAATTAGCAAGTTGTGATGACATTTTGATGAGGTATCCTGAGGTCCCAAGAGTCATCACTAACACATTGGCTGTTTGTGTCAAGAAAAGAACAAAACAGATTTTTTGTTTTATTTCATCTTCTCCAATTTCAAAACCTTTCCAAGTAGCTTAGATGGTTGACCCTCTTTGAAGAAACCGTAATTTCTGCTAACATATATTTTCTTTAATATAGAAATTAAACTAATAAAAGTGTAACCAAAATATTTTTTTTAAATTCATTTCTAGACTTTCATAAAAAAAATAATCTATTATCACAGCTTTGTTATTTAAGAATATACAAAACTGGGAACAGTTCCAACTTTGAATGAAGAAATTATTGTGCTTCACTGAAAAAGATTTGAAGCTCTGAGCACTGTCACACGGAAGAGAAATGGTACCAAATAATTCTGGGTTGTTTCTTGAAAAGTGAAAATACTTTAGAACATGAAAAACATGGATTTAACTAATCGATTTACATTCTGGAGATACAGTATTGGCCACAAACACTTATGAGGCAATGTGTGGAGTATCACACATTGCATCTGCACTCAATAAGCTATTTTTTGTTAAGTATAAACAAAATGCTACCAAAAAAATGTACCACTTTCTTTAATGGATCAGCCCAAAGATTCATTTCTCTGATTATCCCCCTGCCAGCAGTGGCAAAATGCAGATGCCAGGAGCAAATTACAGTGTAATTTGCCAAGAAAGCAAGTAAATTGTGATAGTTCTTCACAATATTCTCCCAACCTCCAACAATTGACATCTCAGTTACATCCTGAAACAATGGTCATATTTTTGAATTGAACAATCCTTTTTGTTTTCCATATAATTTCTCCAGATGTCTCTTGACTTTTAGCACTCCCACATCTTGAATCAAGGAGCTGTACAGCTTAACTACACACTGTGTCGAGGAACATCTGATTTTCTTTATTTTTGTCTTTATTTTTTTCCTTTTTTTTTTTTTCCTGAACTTGCACTCCTTTTATCAGATGTTAGTTCTTGATTTGTAAGCAACAATGAACAACTGATCCCTCTTCACAAATCTGTATCACTGCAGATATTCTTTGGACCACTTTTTTTTTTTTTTTCCTTTTAAGGCTGCTGACTTAGTATTTTCAAGTGTGTCTGTAACGACTTACATTGGCGAGTATATCCATGAATGTTAACAATAAATATGTGGTTACCAGGATGTATTTTCTCTTCTAGACATTTTGCATTCTCCACGAAGTATAAAATGCAAAGGTGAACAGAGAATTAATTTGTGGAAGAAAGCTCTTTACTGGCTTTAACGTGATGTAGATAATTTCTGTGCCAGTCCTTGAGCACAGTGCCATAGAGGGCAGAATGTATTTTGTCTGTCTGAAAGCCATGAAATAAAACAAAACCTGGGTAAGTTATCAGTTCTTTTCTTTTTTCTTTTTTCTTTTTTCTTTTTTCTTTTTTCTTTTTTCTTTTTTCTTTTTTCTTTTTTCTTTTTTCTTTTTTCTTTTTTCTTTTTTCTTTTTTCTTTTTTCTTTTTTCTTTTTTCTTTTTTCTTTTTTCTTTTTTCTTTTTTCTTTTTTCTTTTTTCTTTTTTCTTTTTTCTTTTTTCTTTTTTCTTTTTTCTTTTTTCTTTTTTCTTTTTTCTTTTTTCTTTTTTCTTTTTTCTTTTTTCTTTTTTCTTTTTTCTTTTTTCTTTTTTCTTTTTTCTTTTTTCTTTTTTCTTTTTTCTTTTTTCTTTTTTCTTTTTTCTTTTTTCTTTTTTCTTTTTTCTTTTTTTTTTTTCTTTTTTCTTTTTTCTTTTTTCTTTTTTCTTTTTTCTTTTTTCTTTTTTCTTTTTTCTTTTTTCTTTTTTCTTTTTTCTTTTTTCTTTTTTCTTTTTTCTTTTTTCTTTTTTCTTTTTTCTTTTTTCTTTTTTCTTTTTTCTTTTTTCTTTTTTCTTTTTTCTTTTTTCTTTTTTCTTTTTTCTTTTTTCTTTTTTCTTTTTTCTTTTTTCTTTTTTCTTTTTTCTTTTTTCTTTTTTCTTTTTTCTTTTTTCTTTTTTCTTTTTTCTTTTTTCTTTTTTCTTTTTTCTTTTTTTTTTTCTTTTTTCTTTCTTTTTCTTTTTCTTTTTTCTTTTTTCTTTTTTCTTTTTTCTTTTTTTTTTCTTTTTTCTTTTTTTTCTTTTTTTTCCCAGGAGAAGCAGGGATCCATTACCGTCTTGTGTCATGAGCTATTATGATTAGCTATGTTTGTTGGAGGCCTTCTTTGTTTCAGTATGGCCTAATCTTGCTCAGTTAATACTGTTGCAGCTAAATTGGCAGTTTTAGGATTTTTCCCCAGTTTTCTGTACATGAACAATAATATTTATGTTTCATACTGTTAAGAATTCAATATAAGGAATGAGAATATTAAATACATATTTTTTCTTCTATAAAAGATGGAAGAGAGATTAAAGAAGATTTTACCAGAACACCAGGCAAAAGAAAATATAACAACAAATTGAAGCATTTTAATTTGAAATATCTATGTATTTCTGGACTCCTGTAGAACCACATACTTTGAAAGAAAGCAGATAAAGAATTTAAGCTCAAAGAGTTAAAACAGACTTCTTTAAGTGACTGTGGTGATGTCATAAGACTCAAATTTCTCCTGAACTGAGATAGTTAATCTCACTTAAGATCATTCTTCATTTCCCTTCCTAGAATGGACCAGAGTCTCACTCCCACTGAGACTGAGTGGTTGAGATATCAGTAATCTTGCTATAAAGAATCCAGGTCTGAGCTCTGAAACAGAACTTGTACACAACATAAAATCTTGCTGGCTAACATCCAACATTTAAAGAGTCTCAGAGCTTTTCATAGGAACAGTGAAGAACTGACTTGCAGACAGCTAATGATTTGGTTTCCAGACAAACAAATCCATTTGGGAAATGGCAAACCAACTGTCTTTAAAAGGCTTCCAACAGCGTAGGTCACTATACCATATCTAATGGAAAGGTCATCTCTTAGGAAAGGTTAGAAAACAATGAGAGCTTTCTACTTTTGACTTCAGAACATTCCATTCAAATGGACTGCAAAATGAATGAAAGGAGATGGTTCAGCTACATGGCCACGTATCCTGACTGCCTGAGAGTGCAGAGGCTTAGCACACAAAGACACATGGACTGGGAAAAAAAGAGAGATAAACATTAGTATGAAATGTATATTTGTCTGTTGCTGAAAAACAAGCACTTGAAGCTGACTGATAATGCTGCCACATGGTCAGCAAAATGTTTTCTTTAAGTAGATATGTGGGAATTATATATATATATATATGCATATATATATACAGGCATGATTCCTACCAAGGACATTTTAAGTATTTCTGTTTTAACTAGCACCCAGCCCCAAGTTCATCCCACACATCTCCCTACTTCTTGTCCTCTCCCAAAATTCAGAAAATCTGTCTTTTTCCAAGGATATAGATGAAGAAACAAACATGAATACTAAATTCTTTTCTTGTTCTGGAGAAATTTTCCTCTTTCAGCATCTGTGCAATTAAATTCTGAATCTCCCTGTATATTTCAGGTACAGAAAACTTTAAAATATACGGCCTCTTATCAAATGGTAACATAAAAGTGGACAAAATCCATGGAAATCTGATGTTCCTTCATGTAAAATCTGATGCTGAACCTGGATGGATTTTTGTTCTGTTTTGCCAGTGTTCCTATCACATATGACAGATATTTTTTATTATTTAACTCTTGCTTCCAGACAGTAAGGGTCATTTCCAAATCACACAAATCAGTGTCTTGAGATGTAGTTGCACTAATTAACTTTTATTTTATTTATTTTATTTATTTTTATTTTTATTTTATTTTATTTTATTTTATTTTAATTTTGGAAGTCTGCATTCTGGAAGTTTGGGCATGCATGGCTCTCCTTTTTCTCTGATTCATAAGTCATGAACTGCTTTGTCTCTTCCTTCCTTCCTTCCTTCCTTCCTTCCTTCCTTCCTTCCTTCCTTCCTTCCTTCCTTCCTTGGAACATGGAAAGTTCTTTTTGGAAAAGTTCTTATTTTTCATCTGTGATAGTACTAACCCTGTACTATTATTCTTCCATTTCAGACTAGAAAAGTAAAAACAAGGGTCGTCTTTTGATGAGCATATTAAATTATTCTGTCTCATTCTTTATGATGAAGATCAGTTTGTCTAATTTTAACTTGTGAAAGGCAAGAGCAGGCCAAAAGGGCTTCAGATGTTGCAATTAACAAGGCTAAGATTATCTTAAATATTTTAAATTCCAATGAGAAATAGGTATTTTCTGTAACTTGTCATGCATTTGCCATTCATGCATATTTTTATGAAGATCCTATTTTAAAGACATTTTTTGAAAAATAAAAGTAAAAAGAAAATATTTTTAGTATGCTGTTATATGACAAGTCTTACTCCTAGAAAGATGATGCAGCTTGCACCTTGAAGACTTTTTAGGGATGAAATGGTCCAACAATTAATGTTAATTTGACTTATGTTAAAACCACAGGCCTTTTTAGATTCATCGGCAAAATATGAGAAGACTAAATTTTAAATTCTTGAGGGCTTATGACTAGGACAGCTACTGAATGAAAAAACTTTTGTTTATTTACTGCATTAGATTTGTTTGGATGGGTGTTTTGGATTGAAAAAAATATATAAAAAATTACTAAACAGCATTGGAAGATTGTCAGGAGAGAGAATATAAGGTGAATTTCCATAATTTTAATTTTATTTTTTTATGGTCATTTGTACTGAGTGAATCATTTCATAGCAATAATCATTAAACTTCCTGCCATTTAGTCCTCACATAATACTCACCAGGTTCTGTTATTCAAAGTTCACTTTTTTTCCAGAGATTATTTTGGGGCTGAAAATTATTTTAATCAAGAAAATTACTTTTCAATTCATAATGGAAAATTCTCAAATAACCATAAAATCATAAAATGCTTTGTGTTGGAAGGCACCTTGAAGATCTACTTTCAACCCCCCTGCCAGGGCACTTGTTCAAAGCCCCATCCAACCTGGCCTGGAATTGCATTAGGTAAATAATTATATATCATTATTGGTATTTTATATGTAATTTCTTTATGAAATTAACTGGTATATCAAATAGCAGTCTGACTGTAACAGTAATTGCTTGCATTATGCTGATTAGTTATGTCATTTATACGCTCATCCAGATTACAGTAAGAAAGATAAGTGGATACAGTTTGCAAAATTTCTTCATAGGAAGTACAGGTTTGTGAATATTAATTTCTATGAACATTCACACTAGTATGTATAAAGCAAATATCCAGAGAAAGTACACATAAAAGAGCTGTAGAACTGAAATGTGAATTGAATTCTTTTAAAGTCATGCCCATTGTTCAATCCATAGTCATTTCTGTACTCCTAAAGACAGAATTTTCCACCATGTGTTGTAGAAATACTTTATATATATTTTAGTCCCTTCAAAGTCAAGAATTTGTCATAGATATGAATAAATAACTGTCTACATTCTTTAAATTCTGATTTTGCTTTTCACCATATTAGATTAGGGGTAATGCTTTATTTCAGCCAAAACATAATATATACATTTCTTTCAGTTTCCTTTTCCTCCGTTTCCTAAAGAGATACCTATGGTGGCTCTTCAGTGTTGTCCTGGAGAAAGCTGATTCCTTTAAATTATTATTCAAGCCTGTTTTTGCACCAAGGTTTCCTGAAATTACAGTATTACTCATGATCTATTATCTCCCCCTGAGTCTATTCAGTCCTGTATTGTATGAGTCTGAACTGTAACTGGGGGAAAAAAAAAAAAAGTAAGAAAGGATGGAATATATATCTTTCATTTCAAATATTTGTACTGTGACTTACATTTTCCATATTCCTTTGGACATTTTTGAACATTATTGGCAGCAATAGCAAAGGGATTGGGGAATAGGTATATCAGCATCAGATTGTATTTATTTTTTATTGCTTGAGCTGTAACTGTGAGCATTAAATGATGGTTAGTTTCACAATATGCTTTCAACAGCTTTTTGCATCTAGTTTCTTGGCCACCATTGATTTTTTTTTTTCCCCTCCTTGTCAGCACTATAGATTAAGTCTTTGCTCTGCATTGTTCTTTAAGGATCTATATGTAACTTACTCTATGAAACAATTTAAATATTTGGTGTAAGTTTTATGATCTAAGCTGTGGACATAGCTTCATATTATGAAACTTGTTTTTCTTTTTCTTTGGTAGTTTTCAGTATGGATTATCTATCCTTGCTGCTCTAACTGCCCCATGATGCTAGAAAACCACATACCAGAAGTTAATCTCATAGTCTTCTCTTATGCCTGGAAGGTTTTACTTCCATACTTGGGATGAGTTAGTGCACACTAAAAAATACGCATTTAGTATTTAATTTTGTTTTATTGTTTCCTAAAAAGGCTTCTGAGTAGAAAAGCATTGATTCATGTTTGCTATTTTTTTATTTTTTTGGAAGATAAGAATAAATATGCTAAGCATCTGGAGACTTGAGTTAAACAAGATATTTTAAATAAGATATTCAGGGCCATCTTTATAAAGAGAACTAGATGCACAGTAATATAGTATACACACAGTATATAAAAATGAGCAACAAACAGGTTATGTAAAAACATAACACATGCACACAGTCACAGTGCCCCAGTCTTTGGCTTCCTTACAACAAATAAATAAAAAGCTGCTTTTTTCCAAAGGTTCTCTTTGTTCTGTTTTGGATGGCGTAGAACTCCCTCTCAAAGCATGCAAGCAAGGCAGCACAGCCTGAGGTGCCCAGCAGCAAGCCACCTCCAGTGAACATACGGTGCAGAGGATGCAAATTTATTCAACATCCAGAACACACAGGGGACTAGAAACACTCATCTTCCTGACTCGAGCAGTCTTCACAGCTTAGACTTTCCCACTCTTCTTCTGTGACTCAGCACTGATCAGGAGATCAGTGCCATGTGGGGCTGGAAGCACAGTTTATCCTCAGTGAACCCTTAACTACCTGTAGGTTAGCACTCCTTTTCCATTTAAAGGTTATATAAAGTAGGCTGTTTTCAATCCATGTTAATGTTCAGTTTTACTTAAATTGATCTGCTTTATTACCATTGCAACGGCCTGAGAGTGTGCACTTGATCATCTGCTATTTTTAAGATGAGGGTGTAGTCACTTCTGAAACCTTCCAAAATAATCACAAACAGGTGCAGGAACACATGTCAAGACAATTACACCTCCAAGCAGCAACAAATATTCTTCTTGTACTAAGTAGTGTCGCAGGCCTTGCTAGTGCTCCAAAGGTGAAAGGCTTAATGTGCCATTGCCTTTCTCTGCACTCCAGATAGATAATACTTGCTATTTCTCTTCATGTAAAAATGACTCTCCATACTGAAATATCATGTACAGGAGTGTCACCACACTTTCAGAGAACAATGACATCTGAACACAAATGAGCTAGCATTTCAAGAGCTGGAAGTGTTATTTGTGGAAGTCTCCCTGTTGGACAGCGTATAAGGAAGTTCAAACTTGTGAAAGTTAGTAAGTCAAAAACTACCCGAACATCTATGGTTTTGAGGCAGTGCTCATACAATGTTCAGTACAGAGAATTACCAGGACAGACTTTGAGAGTTTAAAAGAGTCTCTCTCATAAATATGAGAGCTTAATGTAGTTTGGGCAAGCTGTTATACTGTACCTTAAGTGATACATGCTCAATAACCTCTCCTGACAAAGATACTCCGGAAAGCTTGGGCAAGTATATCATTCAAGAGGGAAGTTAGAAATTTCATTTATATTTAGGCAACCATGTCCAATTATTGATCCTCTGGGGCTCAGTCACTGGGACTCAAATGGCTTAGTTTCACATGGAGAAAAGAAGCCTTACCTGGCTTTTCAAAAGTATTAAGCTGTACTCAAAAACTGATCAACAGCTCAGTAATACTCTAATGAGACATACATTATATGTCCAAGATCTCTAACAGAGCTCTTCAAATATATGTATATATACATATATATACATATATATACATATATATATAAAATATATTTTCCCCCCAGGAAATTTATTGTTTGCAGGTAAAAAAAAAAAAAGGCACAATTATTTTGATTTGGAAATGTAATCATGAAAAATATGGTAGCTATGAAAGCAAATCTGGGAGTCTTGTACTTGTGTTTTGTGCATGCTGTGTGTATTAACAGCACTATATTTTTTATGAGGTGCCAGAATCTCTCCACTGAAAGATGAGAGCCTGTGACAGGAATCTTATATTTATTTCTACATTGTGACCAATAAAAGAGAATGGGGTAAAAGACAGATGAGTGACAGGTATTATGAGGAACTTTAGGGAAATGCCTAAATCAGAATATTTGAATATCCACCTCAGACTTTTCCTTAGTTATATACACAGAACACATATCTGAAATTAATCTTTAATGTTTAGAAAATACATTTGTATATGTTTAGCAGATGTAAAAATTATTAAAGAAAATTAAATTATACTCACTAAAAACAAACAAACAAAAAACACCTTTCCTATTATTCTATCTGTATCAAATATATGCCTATCCTACAGTGCCTATTCTACATAGTTTAAGGCAGTCCTTAACTTATGGGATCAACTTAACCACATAGCGAAGGACTTTAAAAACGGATTCAGCTTTGTAGATGAATGGGATACTGCACTCTCTTCAATTTGTATTATGCCCTTACTAATGCTGAAGAACCCTTTTTTATGATGTGTCAGTGACTGCCATGTTGTATTTCAGGTTAGATAGAGAACATTAATTTCTCTTTCTCTTTAATTATTTTCCTTAATGACAAGAAGGTTTCTAGATGAACTGTGCCAGGACTGGAGAAAACTTTAATCACTACAGGGCACTTCTAATTGGCTTATGCTCTTGGGACATCAAAAGCTTATAATAGAATATAGTAGAACCCTAAACTGCAGTCTGATCTAGTCCATACTGCTGCATTAAACTGTAGTTTAGAACTGCACACTAAACTGGGAGATCTCTATCAATCCCAAGTCTGCTGAATTGATCTAAAGTATGGTTCCCAACTGGAACAAGTCCAAGGGCTTTATAGCACCTGTAATTATACGAACTGGCCCTCAACTACCTAAGAAAAATCTGACTAGAGCTTTTAATACCTACCAGTTTCATCCTATTGTGGAGAAGAAAGAAAGGAAAAAAAAAAGACTAAAAAACTATTATGTCAGGATACAAAAAATTAGCAGAAAAGGCAAGTCAACTCTCCATCTTACCTTTTCATTTCATCTTGCATGTTGTGCACATAATTCTCAAACTATCCTACCTAGCAAGGCTTCACAGTGTAGGTTTCTGGAAACTTATCCTCACTTTAAAAATCACTTTTTTCACAAGATGGATTACAGAATTTTTATAAAGTGGCACATAACACTGATGCCATCGGGTATGGAACAGGCACCAAAGCGGTAATTTCTCCATCCATGTTCTCCCTCACTGGCGAGGGAGAACACCCTCCTCACTCCCTGCTGGTTCTCCTGACCACAAACACAGATGTAATTTTGATGATGTGGTCAGAGCAACAGGTCTTGTTTCTTGTCCTGTTCCTGCTGCAGTGACCAAGCACGTAGCTGCCTGATTGGTAGCATTAAGCAACATCAGAAAGGGTGTGCAGACTTGCACACTGTTGTTCAGCAACAGTTTGTTGTTCAGTTTGTTGTGTTCAACAAAACATCATCAGTAGGGTAAAACTAACCTGTCTCATGATGGTCTAAACACAGCTGATGTTCCTTATTAGTGGGTGAAAAATCCAATGCTTGTTGAATTCTTCACAATGATAGGAAGAGCCAACACTGAAGCATCAAAAAGTGATGTTAGGAATGCAATGCTATTCCCTGTCCTGTTTCATGGAATTTCTTTTCCCATCTTTGTTCTCCCCTTTGTCTACTCTGTCTCTGTCCAAATAAACAACCTGTCTGAGCTGATTTTTCTTCACTGATGCCAGCTGTGATAGACCTGAATCCATATTTATTATTTCTGATACTGTTACCTAGATACTCTCTGATGTGCTATTTTTGCTGTGATTATCCAGATGTTGGCCTTTCAAGACTGTACTCCTCAGAAGGTGCCCAGTGTTTCCTTCCAATTTTCTGTGAAGTTTGACTGCGTCTTATACATAACTTCTGTCTTAATCATCTGTGACATCTGGTAGGGCTTCATGGCAGTATTTGTAACACTTGTCAGCTTCTCACACAATTCTTATGTCATCTTCAGAAGTTCTCCATGTCCTCTTCAGGTCTCTTAACCTCAGGCCAAGTGAAAAACTTCATAATTTGCCTGCAATGCTAAAATGATTATGTCAAACCAAGTTTATGTACTGAAAAAGGATCTGATGTCTTTCTTTATGCCACCTTGGGTAAATCAGTTTAGAAAATTATGTTGTTAAACTGGTAGAACTTCCACATGTACATGTGCTCTGAGAAAAAAATGCACTGGTATTGTCTAAGATTTTTGTGTCACCAATACTTATTTATATATAGGTATTTTTTAGAGTAGTGAATAAATCTATCACCACAAATTATGCAAAAATAATTAATAGTAATTATTAATCTAAAATAATGTATAAGATAAAAACAATATGGCATAAATTCATATTTTTATTTTATATAGTAACTCTAAGAAGAGATTATGGCTGAAACTAAACCATTTCCAGAATGTTATTTTTCTTGATTCTGTTTTCTTGATACCTTGAGAAGCCATATACGATAAACAGCTCATGTCCGTAAATATGAATATCTTGATAGTTCAGCCATTAACTTTACTGCAAGATGAAATTGATTGGAAATATTTTATTCCTACTTTTATTGGGAGCTAAATCTTTTCCCTTGTGGGGAGATGCAGTGTTTAAATAGCTTAGAAACTATGCTTGAACCAGCAGACTGTATCTGCTTGATAGAAGACTGCTGACTGCGCATTAAAATATAAGACTCTTTGGAAATGACATGCATTTGTCCTGTACATGCACCTGCTTGTTTTCTTTCTAGTATAGCTTTCTCCTGAGAATACCTTCCAATAGCATTCACAGAAGTACGAAGATGCTTCATTAACAGCAGATGTGGTAAGGAAGCAGAGAGTCCACCTCCAGCCCTCATTACATAGGTTGTGACTTTTCTTTATTAATATAAATTGCTTCATTATAAGTGATCATCTAATTATTTCTGAATTCACAAAAGGGTATTCAAATAGCCCTGAGGGAGATTTAAATTTCAGACTGCTGGAGCAGGGTGTGTCCAAGACAGTTGTCAGGGAGCCTCTTACAGGCTCAGATAGATAGCCTGAAAATTTTGATAGATCTGAAGTGAAAACTCACTGGATAGACAAAAAGAGAAAAACAACAATATGAAAAAAATAAAAACAACAACAAAACAACAGCAAAGAAGCTTCAACTCTAAACACAATATATGTATAAAACTTTGTGTTAGATAATCATAGGGCTTAGAATTGCATTCGTCTAACCATAAGAGGTTTGTAACAGAGTTATAAATATTTTATTGGATTTTTAATAATAAAAAAGTCCTTAATGGATATGATATAGGGTGAGTGCACCACTGCTTGAAAGCTCTGATATATTGAAACTCCAGCAGCTTTGAGGTAAATCAATAAATCTCATGACTGTGTTATGATGCTTTAGTATCTTCTTGTCATCTACCATCCATTTCCAAAAATAGAAAAAATTCAGTAAAAGCATTGGGCTGTGTTTCTGGTCAGAAACTGAAACATTTGAAGAGTTTATGATTAGGATAGTGTAAATGATAGTAAATAGTGTAATAGTAAATAGTAAATATAGTAAATAGTGTAAATGATGTAAATAGTGTAAATTCCTTCTATGACAAAGTGACGCGCTTGGTGGATGAGGGAAAGGCTGTGGATGTGGTTTACCTTGACCTCAGTAAGGCTTTTGACACCGTTCCCCACAACATTCTCCTCAAGAAACTGGCTGCTCGGGGCTTGGACTGGCGTACGCTTCGCTGGGTTAGAAACTGGCTGGATAGCCGGGCCCAGAGAGTTGTGGTGAATGGAGTCAAATCTGGTTGGAGGCTGGTCACTAGTGGTATCCCCCAGGGCTCAGTACTGGGGCCGGTCCTCTTTAATATCTTTATCGATGATCTGGATGAGGGTGTCCAGTGCACCCTCAGTAAGTTTGCAGATGACACCAAGCTAAGTGCGTGTGTCGATCTGCTCGAGGGTAGGAAGGCTCTGCAGGAGGATCTGGATAGGCTGAGGTCAACTGTATGAAGTTCAACAAGGCCAAGTGCCGGGTCCTGCACCTGGGGTGCAACAACCCCAAGCAGAGCTACAGGCTGGGAGATGAGTGGCTGGAAAGCTGCCTGGCCGAGAAGGACCTGGGAGTATTGGTTGATAGTCAGCTGAATATGAGCCAGCAGTGTGCCCAGGTGGCCAAGAAGGCCAAGAGCATCCTGGCCTGTATAAGAAGCAGTGTGGCCAGCAGGTCTAGGGAAGTGATTGTCCCCCTGTACTCGGCTCTGGTGAGGCCGCACCTTGAGTACTGTGTTCTGTTTTGGGTCCCTCGCTACAGGAAGGACATGGACGTGCTCGAGCGAGTCCAGAGAAGGGCGACCAAGCTGGTGAGGGGTCTGGAGAACAAGTCTTATGAGGAGCGGCTGAGGGAGCTGGGCTTGTTCAGCCTGGAGAAGAGGAGGCTCAGGGGCGACCTTATCGCTCTCTACAGTTACCTTAAAGGAGGCTGTAGAGAGGTGGGGGTTGGTCTGTTCTCCCACGTGCCTGGTGACAGGACGAGGGGGAATGGGCGAAAGTTGCGACAGGGGAGTTTTAGGTTGGATGTTAGGAAGTACTTCTTTACCGAAAGGGTTGTTAGGCATTGGAACGGGCTGCCCAGGGAGGTGGTGGAGTCACCATCCCTGGAGGTCTTTAAAAGACGTTTAGATGTAGAGCTTAGCGATATGATTTAGTGGAGTACCTAGTGTTAGGTTGAAGGTTGGACTCGATGATCTTGAGGTCTCTTCCAACCTAGAAATCTGTGATACTGTGATACTGTGAAATAAAAGTTTTATATAATAATTATTATTATTATCTCTCTCTATATATAATATCTATATATAATATCTATATCTATATAGTTATTATTATATCTGTGAAACAAATTATTTTTTATGTTTGTTTTAAATTAAACACACACCCACAAAACACATACACACAAAGTGAAAAATGTGTCCAAACAAAAAGAGAAAAATAAATATTATACTCTTAAAACTAGTGGAGAGCTTTTCCCCCTCTACCAACAGTTGTCCAGAAAATGGAACACTCATCAGCATGGGCAATATAAAAAAAAAAATTCAATGTACATGCTCAAGGGGTTTAAACTGAATTTTTCCACAGGGACCACTGAGTTATAAAGTACACAAGACATGGGCCTTCTACCACTTTGATTGTCACTGTTCATTTTTTGATCCAAAACAAGGCATATACACAGCAAAACTGAGCACTCAGTCTGTCCCTCTTTTCTCCTTTTTTAAAAGGAACCATCAAGATAGGAACTTACTCGTTTCCTTGTGGGATCTTTCTCTGTGACTGTATAAATATTTAAATGCTAAGCAGAGTAGCCCTAATCAAAGGTTCTACAGAAGCTCTGATTCAGAGCAATGGGTGGCCTGGACTCTCGGGGAGTCAGGGAAATTAAAATCTGTGTCCTCAAATAGCTTCCATGGATTTGAACTTTGATAGTGTGTCCCCACATTAGAACTACTAGGCAGAAGGAGAACATCCTCTTCACTGCATCCAACAGTTTCAGCTCACTGGGCAAATTTCACCTACATTTGCAAGTCATTTGGAAAACAAAACACAACAAAACACAAATCGAACTTTTAGATGTCTTTACTGTTCCATTGCCTTACTTATCACCCTTTCCTCTCTAGCTTTTGTCACCAGTGCTCTGTGGTGATATTTTATTGCAATAAATTAGTATGCTTGCATTTATCCACTTTATAAATTATTAAACAGGCACAGAGTTTCCATATGGAAAGAACAGAAAAGGACGAAAAAAAATAATTTGAATAAAAAGAACAATATTACCAAATGTAAAAATAACTTTTAATGATAACTGACAAAAATCTTAATTCTTATAAATTACTGTCCTAAATCTGTTTCTATTAAACCGGTGTCTACATTTAAGTTTCTCATTGAATTAAGATTGAGGAAATATGTTAGAATCCTTGAAGATCTTGCATTTGCATAGATTAGAAATAGGTGAAAGATGGGTCAGAAAGAGCTCTGGTGTATAAATTAAGAATTACGCAGTTGAGGGTTGGGCTGATTTTCATTTCTAATTACTCAGTCCTTTTCTAGCTTCCTGGAACCGTCTGGGTCTATTTGTCCATCTCCAGGACAGCCTTTATGTACCATATTTTCTTTAAAAGTCTTTCTTTACTGACATATTAAATCTAGTGCAAAATTGCTTTAGTTGGTAGAATCCACATTTGTAATTTGTCAAGGGAAAAAACTCTCTCTTATACTCAGTTTAAAAAAAAAAAAAGTTGTTTTTTTTTTTTTTGCTTTAAATAAATATATGCTGTTTCAGTGTTTCAGGGAAGCTGTGGATTCAGGGGTGGAATCTCAGTGCAGCTGAAGATACAGGAATTTTGCAGCTGACATCAATGAAATTATGGTTGAATTTTTGATTTTCAGTTTGATTCTTTGTAAACATCTGTGTGTGCTTAATTATGTGTGAAAATACTCGGACTGTGTGAGAAAATCATATTTTTGCACAGGCACGTGGCCAGTTAATACAAGATTCTTTATCACTGTCACCTGACATTAATGCCAAGTAACTTCAGTGTAATAGATCTTGCTTTATTTTATTGATTTCAGTGTATGTTTCAAGTGATTAAGGGCTGCAGAATGAGCTCAGAAACCTTATGGTTTCTTTGTTTTCTTTGTGCACAAAGAGGGTGGATTTTAAATATTACACCTCTGGGGCTTCTGGAGTTTCCATCAGTTTCTGCAATTCAAGTCTGAAGACTTTGAGAAAGAGTTTGTTTAACAAAACTTAGAAGAAAGATAATATAATATTAAAATGCTGTTCTCTAATTATTTTTCTATTGCATTCTATGCCATTATATGAAGCAGCTTCAGCTATTTATCTTAATAATAATTTGTTTATTGTGTAATGCTATGAAGAGATGTGTTTTCCTGCATCCTCCTGGGCCTTTACAATTTCAACAGCAATTCCTTACCAATATCATTCTGTGGGAAGCTACCACATGACTGCTGCACCAGCACATATAACCTGAAGTATTCTTAAAAACAATCAGCCTGAGTTAGTTAAAATACTTTAGTAAGTAGTGTAAGCAACCTTGCTTAGTTTTGCCATACATGTACCACCGAGCCCTGACTGAAGTGATGAGAACAGCCTTCATCAGTGGGAATAATATGTAGCTGGTAGGTGTGGTCTTAGACTGCAGCTGCTGTTCCTATGTGAACATCTGTTTACAGACTATGTCTACTTGTGTTCAAGGAGCCCCTGTTCAGTAAATAAGTCTTATTATTGTTTTGGGGTTTTTCATTTGTTCTAGAAAACTGAGTTCAACTCATGGGTCAGTTTGTTGATGTGCCAACTCGCCAGGCTCTGGCACACTTCACTATTACAATTTTTATGGCCATGTAATGTACACTTCTAAATCAAACTAACAGTAGAGTAATTAATCATTTGTATGCCTGTTAGATCAGGACAGGATTAACATGAAAGAGTAGTGGGGGAAAAAAAAGAAAAAAAGCCTTTGTTTTTTAGTTTAGTTTTGCATCCTTTTGTATCGAATATTTCCACATTCATCTATTTTCTTCAGTCTTTTTAGTAAACTGTGCCTGATGAAGACAATGTTTTTCTCCCCTCAAATTATTTTGACTCATATTTTGCTTTTAGAAGCCTGTCCTCTGGGAAGCAAACTTGTCATTAGTAACAGTCCTGCTGCTGTATTCCACCCTGCAGAAAAGCTCAGTCCAGCATTTGTAATCAGAATCTTTGCTCCTCCTGGGTAACAGGAGAACCATCATTCTGCCTCATCAATCACAACTCGTAAAGTACATTAACTCTGATTTTAAAAATTGTTTGGCTTTTCCACGATAATATAAATACATATATATATATATATATCAGTTTCATAGAACTCAAATAAATAAATCAGTAATGTTTGTTGGTTTTGTTTTTTATTCCACTTTATGATTAGCTTTTTGTTTAATTTTATTTTTATAGTAGATAGCATAGGTTGTTGGATATTTATTTTGTGTTTCTGTATGATGTGTTTTTACAATACAGATACTAAGCAACTGTTTCTTCTAGAATTTTATTGATATCTTGTAATAATGAATAAATTTCAAAAAATAACAATGTATATATATGTATATAAATGTGTGCGTGTGTGTATGACATCTACTGTACTAGATTAAAGATTTACCTAATCTAGTATTCTTTTGATGAAAATGACCCATACTAGTTTAGTTAAAAAATCATCATATATCATTATTTTTCATATAATCATTTCCCTACTACATCTCCTGACTTCTAACAACATGTAACTTATGGCCTTTCTTGGATAAAAAGTACATCTGGATTAGGTGCTGCACCTGGTTCAGGGCAATCCCAGACATGAGTACAGACAGGGAGAAGAACATATTGAGAGCAGCCCTGCAGAGGAGTTCTGGTGGATGAAAAGCTTGACATGAGCTGGCAGTGCGTGCTGGAATCCTAGAAGGCCAACTGCATCCTGGGCTGCATCAACAGAGGAGTGGCCAGCAGGGCGAGGGAGGTGATTGTCCCCCTCTGCTCTGCCCTGGTGAGGCCCCCCCTGGAGTCCTGCATCCAGGTCTGGGGTCAAGAAGGGCACAAGAAGGATGTGGACCTGTTAGGGCAGGTCCAGAGAGGAGAGCTACGAAGTTGATCAGAGAGATGGAGCACCTCTCCTGTGAAGAAAGGCTGAGAGAGCTGTTCAGCCTGAAGGAGAGACCTCTCCAGGGAGATCTCATTGCAGCTTTTCAATACTTAAAGGGGACTTATAAAAGAGACGTGGAACAACTTTTTGCTCTGGCAGATAACGATAGAAAAAGGGAGAATGGTTTTAAATTAATGGAGGGGAGATTTAGATTAGATGTTAGAAGGGAATTTTCTCTCAGTTTTTCAGGGTAGATCTAGCTTTTTTTCTGGTGCAATTTGATTTTCCATTACTTATGGTGAGAAGATGTTAGACAGAAGAGATTATCTCCTAAGAATTTATGTGGCATTTTACATCTCTCCATTGTCAGTAGGAAAAACTTAAAGGGTGGAGTTGGGTAGGTTAGATAATTTCTAAAATTTTGCCTAGAATTTTGTTGAGGTACTGTGAATGCTGATAAAGTTTTATTACATTTTAAGCTGTGTCTCATAAAATGGGTTTCAGATACATGCAGCTTGCTGGTGTTATTACGATATAAATAATGTAAATGGTACAACATAATATTAAATAATCTAAATAAGAGTGAAATGAGTGCTACTTCTTAATATTGATTCCTTCTACTTTAAATGCATTGAAGTACAGTGGAAATATTTACTATATTTGAAGTGACCAGCATTGGTATACAGGTTATTCTATACTGCTGATGGTTATGTGGAGTAAAGATGATTTACGATTAAGTACAGTAACTGGGGTTCCAGAAGCAGTTAAGATAAAAATACACAGAACACAGTGCATGTTAATTTACCACAGATGTCAGTGGAATATATTGGCCTAGGCAGATTTCAGTGTTGCTTTGATTAGACAGTTTATGGCATGCAAAGTAGCTCCATTTGAAGCTGAACTGATTATCACTACAGCACACTGCAGTGTTGTCTGAAATCTGGTGTTTTTCTTCTGTGACTATGTTTGTCTCACTTGTTGTTTTACGTTCTTGTAAACTGGGGTGTAACAGTTGCACTTTCAAGCTTTCTCCACAATCGTAAAAGGTAGAAATATATTCACTTAAGAAAAATAAATAAAATACCTGTACTCCTAGACACCTAGACAACATTTTGTATTCTCATATGCAAATCCTCACCACTAGCTTCTTCTAAGCTAGTGATCACACAAATTTACAAAGGTCTAATTGAGATTAATAGTAAAAATATGAAGTTATGTTACTTTTTTTTTTTTTTATTACACTATAATTCCAGTAGGTGTTTGAAACCAGTATGTTCTCCTCATTTACATTGTCTGCTTTGGCTTCCCAGAGTAGAAGGAGTCTTTGATTCCTCTCATAATACTGTATTTTCAAAATGCAGCTGAAAAGTATACGGTCTGGTTTCATTCCTCCTAGTTTGGGAGACAGAATGATTAAATCAAACGGAGCTGGGACTGAACAGAAGTTTACACTGAAACGGAAATAAAACTTTGCTATTTTACCATGACTCTCACTAACCAAACCAACAACTTGGCTGTACACAGAACAGTGGGAAGCTGCTAAATTCTATAGCATCAGGGTAGCTTATAAACTGTGATATGAGTCTGATTAAATAGATGAAAATATCAGAGTCACTGAACTTTACCAGGATGAAAGTCTCAATTAAACCTTTAACATCATCAATATTTCTGGTTTCTCATCTGGGTGATTGCACTCATAATGTAGGGCAAGATTCATATATTATTAACTAATTAATTAGTTTCTACCATATGTGAAAACCTTTGGCATGAAACATCTCTTTAGCTATTAAAAGTGACTGAAAGTACAGCTAAAGGACAAAGGGGAAGTGTGCTCAAAGTGAGTCTCACTCTCCCTTACCTCTGTCATTATTATAGCTCATATCAAGTTCAATTTTCATGAGTATTATACAATGAAAAATCCATATAGTACAATGTGGAAAACTCCCTTTGGGCTTAAATTTACTGCTACCTTTTATATTCACTTTTAAAAGAAGTCAAGCATAAGGTTTATTCACGTAGGTCCCTCAGCATCCATAATAGGTAGATGGCAGAGATCACATTTAACTCTTGGTTACACATGTACAAGATTTCTGACTTCAGTAGAATATTGTATATGAATATGAAATCAAAACATGTCTCAAAATTTACTCTTCACTTTTGTCCTGGTTTCAGCTAGAATAGAGTTAATTTTCCTCCTAGTAGCTGGTAGGGTGCTATGTTTTGGTTTAGCATGAGAAGAATGTTGATAACATGCTGATGTTTTAAGTGTTGCAGAGCAGTGCTTACACTAAGCCAAGGACTTTCCAGCTTCTCGTTCTGTCCTGCCAGTGGGCAGGCTAGGGGTGCAGCGGGAGCTGGGAGGGGACAGACCCAGGACAGCTGACCCAAACTGGCCAAAGGGGTATTCCATACCATCTGATGTCATGCTAAACAATATATAGGGGTGGCTAGCTGGGATGGGGGGGGGGCAGCTGCTCGGGGATAGGCTGGGCATCGGTCAGCGGGTGGTGACCAATTGCATTGTGCATCACTTGTTTTGTACACATTATTATTAGTACTATTATTATTACTATTATTATTATTATTTTCCTGTCTTAACAAACTGTCTTTATCTCAGCCCACAGGCTTCACTTTCCCGTTTCTCTCCCCCATCCCGGAGAGCAAGGTGGGGGGAGTGTGCAAATGGCTGTGTGGTGCTTAGCTGCCAGCTGGCATAAAACCACAACAGTCCTTTTGGCCAGTGGAGATGCCAGGGATTGAACCCAGGGCCTCATACATGCAAAGCATATGCTCTACCACTGAGCTACACCCCCCTGCCCCTTTTATAGAGCCCACCACCACTGTGACTGCTTGCCGTGCCTTGTACTGGAGTTCTAGCCTGTTTGACACTGCAGCAATCAGCGGTGGCGTGACTTCATTCAGGCCACGATAGTCCACTGTTAGTCTCCACTCACCATTAGACTTTCACACTGGCCATACGGGACTATTAAAAGGTGAATGAGTCTTGCTGATTGCTCCTTGGTTCTCCAGTTGGCGATTTAGCTTATGGATGGGAATCAGGGAGTCTCGGTTGGTGCGATATTGCCGCCGGTGCACAGTTGTGGTAGCAATTGGCACCTGCTGTTCTTTGACCCTCAGCAACCCCACAACAGAAGGGTCATCCGAGAGACCGGGCAAGGTAGGCAACTATTTAATGTCCTCTGTCTCTAAGGCAGCTACGCCAAAAGCCCACCGGAACCCTTTTGGGTCCTTGAAATATCCTCTTCTAAGATAGTCTATGCCAATGATGCACAGAGCATCCGGGCCAGTCACAATACGGTGTTTTTGCCACTCATTCCCAGTTAGACTCACTTCAGCCTCCAATACAGTTAACTGCTGGGATCCCCCCATCACCCCATAAATACAGATGGGCTCTGGCCCTTTATAGCTTGATGGCATTACAGTACACTGTGCACCGGTGTCTACTAAAGCCTTATACTTCTGTGCATCTGACGTGCCAGGCCATCAAATCCACGCAGTCCAATAAACTCGATTGTCCCTTTCCTCCCCCTGGCTGGAGGCAGGGCCCCTCTAATCTTGGTCAGAATCTTCATTTCCGTGTCTGAAGGACTGCCTGCTGGAAGTTGGAGCAGCAAGCTTCTCAGAGAACCCCTTTTTCCCCATTGTTTTTCCTTGCCACTCACATACCCGTGCCTCTAGGGTCGAGGTAGATTTTCCATCCCATTTTCTCATGTCCTCTCCATGGTCACGCATACCCCTGATAGCTGAGACACTGGTTTGTACAGGTGGGGAGGAAAATAATCTCTCTTCAAGTTGGTGGGCCTTTTCAGATAGTTTCTCCAAAGTATTCTCTTTTAGTTGGTGGACACTGGTTTGTTCAGGTGGGGAGGAAGATAAATTCTCTTCAAGTTGGTGGAACTTTTGATAAAGTTTCTCCACAGCTGTGACACAGGCCTGTAGGGAAGAGGAGAGACTTTCTTCGTACTGCCGGAGTTTTCTAATCAATTCATCCACTGTGGGTTCCTCATGTTCTTTCCAAGCCATTACTGCCAATGAGCTGGCATATGATGATGGTGCACTCCGTACAAACTTCTGCCACATGGGTCACGTACACTTGACTTTATCTGGATCTGTGGATATTTGTTCGTTGTCTAGGTCCCTATAAATCACCTTCCGTATGGCTAATTCACTCGGGTACTGGATTCCCTTCTCCATAGTGGTCCACTTGCCTGGTAGACATACAAGTTCTTCCTTGAAGGGATACCTTTCCTCCACAGCTGACATGAGATGCCTCCAGAGGCTGTAAGGTGGTGTTCCATCTCCAATTGTTTTGTCAATGCCTGCATCTCTAGGAAGGGATCCCAGCCGCCTGGCTTCCCTGCCCTCTAATTCCAGACAATTGGCTCTGGTGTCCCAGCACCGGAGCAGCCAGGTGACAAGCTGCTCACCTATACATCGACCAAAATCTTTTCGCACATCTTGTAGTTCACGCTGGTATAGGTTTCGGGTAGTTACTGTTGCTTTTCTGACATATTCATCTTCATCCTCCTGTTCCTCTGATGGCCTGGCCTCGTTTTCCCTGTACTTAGTCTTAGCAGAAGTTTCTCTGCGTTCTAGAGGACCTGAATCTCTATACCATATTTTCACACTGTCTACAGGGGCAACTTGCACTGCTACAGCTTGTTTCTCTGACCCAGCCACAGGGCCTGCCACAGGGGTTGGAATACACTCTGCAGGGGCAACTTGCACTTCTACAGCTCGTTTCTACGATCCAGCCACAGGGCCTGTCACAGGAGCTGGAACAACCACTGGGCCCATCACAGGAGCTGGAATGACCGCTGGGCCTGTCACAGGAGCTGGAACAACCACTGGGCCCATCACAGGAACTGGAATGACCGCTGGGCCTGTCACAGGAGCTGGAACAACCACTGGGCCCATCACAGGAGCTGGAATGACCGCTGGGCCTGTCACAGGAGCTGGAACAACCACTGGGCCCATCACAGGGGTTGGAGTGGCCACAGCAGCTGAAGTGGCCACAGGAGCTGGAGGGGCCACAGGAGCTGGAGAGGCCACAGGAGCTGGAGAGGCCACGGGAGCTGGAGTGGCTGCAGGGGCTGGAGCGGCCACAGGGGTTGGAGCGGCTGCAGGGTCCATCGTAGCGGTTGGAGTGGCTGCAGGGGTTGGAGTGGCCGCAGTGTCTGTCACTAAGTTTATAGTAGCATCAATTGCAGCTCGATAGGCATAGGCCAGACCCCAGCATGCTGCAGTGATTTGTATCTCTTTGGAATTGCCAAAGTAATGGCACCCCTTTTTCAAGCATTCTACCATTTTTTTTAGGATTTTGCAGTTGTTCAGGGGTGAATTTGCAAAACACTGGAGGTGCCCACTGCTCTAGGAACCTGCCCATATCCTTCACACCCTCCCTGCCACTCACAATTATTCCGCCTCAGGACAGATCTCTGGGTGAGATTCCTAAGCAGCTGTTTAACCTTAAACAAAATCTGATGTGCATTCAGGAGACATAAATAACAACATGCTGGTCTGAGTATCCAAAGGATATTCAACATCTTGAAGAACTATCGAAATTAGCTCAGAGGATAAGAGGGGGGGTGAAGGAGAAAGAGAGAGTGAACAAGTAGGAAAAAATATCTCCCCCTCTCCCCTCCACAGATTGGCTCCCTGAAGATAAAAGGCAATTGGTGTAATTGTTAATAGTTTCCAAGATATGGTTTCCAAAGTATAGAGTCGACGTCAGTGCTGAGTACACATACCAGGTTAGTCTCATGACCAGCAATTTCATCATATCATAAGCCAGTGTTACACCGCACAGTACCATAACAATCTTAAACTGGGGCCCGGAAAGGATAAACAGCGCGACAGGGAGCACATACAGAAAGTAACGTGCTATAAAACTCTATTTGGAAAACAAGCACAGCAGACTTGAGATCAAAGCAATCAACATTGTGACTAGCAACTATTAAACAGGTCTAATACTTATACCAATTTTAGTTTAACACACTCTGGTCAGATCTGTCATTATCTCAACCCTTCGTGCCCCACGTTGGGCACCAAAGGGACTGTTGTGGTTTTATCCCGGCTGGCAGCTAAGAACCACACAGCCGTTCACTCACTCTCCCCCCTCCCTCCCTGGGATGGGGGAGAGAAACAGGAAAGTGAAGCCTGTGGGTTGAGATTTTATTTTGAGTTTACTAAGACAGGATAATAATAATAATAATAATAATAATAATAATAATAATAATAATAATAATAATAATAATAATAATAATAATAATAATTGGTCTGTCCCCTCCCAGCTCCTGCTGCACCCCTAGCCTGCCCACCAGCAGGACAGAGCGAGAAGCTGGAAAGTCCTTGGCTTAGTGTAAGCACTGCTCTGCAACACTTAAAACATCAGCATGTTATCAGCACTCTTCTCATCCTAATCCAAAACATAGCACCCTACCAGCTACTAGGAGGAAAATTAACTCTATCCTAGCTGACACCAGGACAACTTTCTATGTCTCCTCTCTGGAGGAAGAAGAGAAGCAGGCATACCAAGTCATTTTTGCAAGTTACACAAACAAAGACTCATTTGAACAGCAATGGCCCTCTCTATAGAGAAAAGCTTGCAT
Source organism: Anser cygnoides (assembly GCF_040182565.1). Lineage (NCBI taxonomy): Eukaryota > Metazoa > Chordata > Aves > Anseriformes > Anatidae > Anser > Anser cygnoides. Next base: position 81,451,324 of record NC_089875.1, read on the forward strand.
GCTAAGAGAGCAAGTTTTAATTTTGAAGTGTCCCTCTGTTAAAAACGATATTTCAGTGGAAGTAAAATGATAATTTGTGATGGTATTTTTTAGTAGTGCAATAAAACTTTTCTCTTTGTGAAAGTATTCCAAAAAACTATTTTTTTTTAAAATCTCTGTTTAGGACCCTAGGCCTGTTTTTGTACAGCTTTATCTCTGCAGTACATAGAGTGACAAAGATCTATATATTGCTGTGCAAAAATTGACAGAAATGATATATACAAACTCTGCCTGTACACAGAGTGCTCACATTTCAATGTTGTGTGTGTGTATGCGAAGTATTAGAACAGCCTGGAGCCGTATGCTCTTAGAGATAACAAATTTATACATGTGCTCAAACAATTAAGCAGGACTGGTATCCTTATCATATCCCGTCTGGAGCATGTTGTCTGTGCAAGGCACTGAGTATACTGAACATTGATTACTTCCTAACATAAGCAAAGCAATATGCAAAAGCTAGAACTGAGTCCTACTAATCTGTGGTTGATGCAATTTATTCATGATACTATTTTAGAAGCAGTATCTGAAATCACAATCTAGCACTGAGATTGCTGATGCAGAAGTAATATGTACAAATAGGAACTTTATAGGTAAAACTGAAGATCAAGGTGAAATATTTGGAAAAGCTCCTCTTAGCATTGTTCTACCAATGCATTTTCTCATTGTACTAAAATGAAAATAACTCTTAATCAGCAGTGGGTAGAATATAGACAACTGGAAGTTTTCATTTAAAACTTATGGTTGTCAGTAAATGAAAGATTTTTCCAGCATATGTTTTCCTTGAGGAAAAAAAAAAAAAAAAAAAGGTTTTGAAAAAGAAAGCAAATGGTAAAGGCAGCTTTGAAAGTGGAAAAGTTTGAAAGATCAAACTCAATCATGGTAAACCAAATCCTGAAGATGTAAAAGAAAAAATAATAATAATTCAAGTATAGAATTCACAAAATGGAAAAAAAAAAAAACCACAATGGTGACATTTTAAATTTTTTAATGAAAGAGATTTTCAATTTGTTCAGGCAGCTTTACTATTTTTCTGAAAAGCAGAAAATGCATTGACATTAAAAGCAACTGATTTATATAAACTTTCCTTCATGATTATTAAAAAAACCACAGACCACACTGGAAAACTATAGACAAACAGGAAAACCTATCACTTCCCGTATGTTTCGAAAGCCTCCAGGGGTTTATTGCCCTTTCTGAAAACACCATAATCAAGAATAACTTGATAACTAAACTTCTGTCTTGGTACCATTGCCTTAAAATTTATTAAGTTGCTTTGCAGACCTGATACCCTGTAGGGCTCAATTTTATAGCTTTTTTTTTTTTTTTTTTTTTTTTTCTGAGCGGTTATAAAGATTTACAATATTACATCGCAAAATACATGTCCAAACATTTGTTGTATTAACTGTATGGAAAATAACAAGCAGGATGTCATAAAGCTGGCAGAGAAAACATATACATGTTTTTTCTTGCCTTATACAAGATACAAAAAAATTTACAATGAGAATGTTTCATATCTGTGAAGCATGTGTTACTTTTTTTTTTTTTTTTCATGTACAACCAATATAATAGTATTTAGTGCGTTTGAGAATTCTTCAGCAGAATAAACCAATGGAATATCTCTATGTATAGTTTGGTATTTGTAATATGTTCAGTCTCATGCCCTTAAATTTGATGCTGTCTGAACCCTTTAAATCCACATGAACAGGAAAATGTTGAAGGCATAAGTTGCAGTAGATTTTTAACTCTGCTAAATCTCACTGGGGGTTAGGTATCTTGGTGTCATTTGAAGCTTTAAAAAACATCCCTTTAGGCTCCCAAATTAAAACAATCTCAGTTTTAAACAGGATGAAGAACTTGCAGTTCTTGTTTAATAAATTAGTTTCATTAGACTACCAGTGCAATAGCTTTTTGCGTGTTTTTCCTCTATGACACCATCCTTTACACTTATCCCCATTTATATAATTGTCATCAAGGGATGCTTTGAGTTCACAACATATAAAAAGTAAGGTTAAATAATAGTTAATATAGAAAAGGTAAAAAGGAGAAAAAGAAAAAAAAGGAAAATGTACAAGGAGCAGGTCTTCTCAAACATTCCGGTAGGGCTGGTGTAATTCCTAAATACAAGTAAACAAAAAAATAACATATAAATATGAATAATACTATAGTACTTTTTTAGGTAGCCAGACAAACTGTTTGTCAGAAAAAGGTCTTTGAATTTTGTTCTTCCTTTGGCCCTCTGGAAATAACAGGAAGAACAGACTCCATTGGATTGCTTCTCCTTCAGCTCCTGTAGCAGACCTGAAAAAAATTGCTTTAGGAACGAAATGTTCAGAGGGACTGTAGGACACCACTAGCTCCTGAAACAAAGAAAAGGTAGCTTCTGTCCATGTAAGATGATAATATTTTATATACATATATATATATAAAAGGTTATTACAATGTATACAAGATGTACATACTCATATTTTAAAACAGATTGTCAGTACTGAAATTCCCTTGATTCAAAGAAGGCATTACACATTGTGACCCCTCTTTATCTGTCTACAGGATCCAGGCTACTCCTAGAGCATGTTTGAATTAGCTTGCATGTCAAATGAACAGGACCAATGAAAAGCAGTGAGAGTTTTATCCTCTTTTCAGTGATTACAGAGAAAGCAAGATTTTTAACTCAGTCTTAAAGTCTAGAAGAAAAAACTTGCCACACTGCTCTACATCAATACATTTAGTCAATATGTGGACATGTACTATGTAGATGCAAGAATGAAATGTAATTGTGTTTTATCTCTATACTAAATAGTATGTGATACTGGCTTTTAAATTAAAATAAATATACAAACACTATGTAAGTTTATAGCCTAAACTAGAGATAGCAGAAAACAAATGAGATAATAGATCTTATCTACCAAAAAAGGAAATATTTAGTTCCACCCACAGTTGAAACAATATTCTCTTCCACTCACTTCATGGGGAACAAAGAACAAGTAAAAATCCCTTTTGTGTTTGGAATTATTCATTTTTTTGCCCTGAGTTGAAATATTACTTAATCTTTGTTCTTCCACAAAGAAATCCATACCATAAAATATAATTAGAACTACCTCTTGTCCGTGAGAAATAAGATATGCAGAATAACTTCATCTGAGTTTATTGGAAAGCTGGATGCAGAACTGCTTCTAATTTCCGTGAAAAAAAAAAAAAAAAAAAAAAAAAGCCACCCTGCATTGGGGTAAAAAAAATCCTTTAAAAAATCCTTTTTTTTTTTTTCCACAATAACAAAACTCTACAATTTCATTTTTGGAAAAACAAAAAAATAAGCAAACTTCCTTCCTTCCTTCCTTCCTTCCTTCCTTCCTTCCTTCCTTCCTTCCTTCCTTCCTTCCTTCCTTCCTTCCTTCCTTCCTTCCTTCCTTCCTTCCTTCCTTCCTTCCTTCCTTCCTTCCTTCCTTCCTTCCTTCCTTCCTTCCTTCCTTCCTTCCTTCCTTTCCTTTCCTTTCCTTTCCTTTCCTTTCCTTTCCTTTCCTTTCCTTTCCTTTCCCTTCCCTTCCCTTCCCTTCCCTTCCCTTCCCTTCCCTTCCCTTCCCTTCCCTTCCCTTCCCTTCCCTTCCCTTCCCTTCCCTTCCCTTCCCTTCCCTTCCCTTCCCTTCCCTTCCCTTCCCTTCCCTTCCCTTCCTTCCCTTCCCTTCCCTTCCCTTCCCTTCCCTTCCCTTCCCTTCCCTTCCCTTCCCTTCCCTTCCCTTCCCTTCCCTTCCCTTCCCTTCCCTTCCCTTCCCTTCCCTTCCCTTCCCTTCCCTTCCCTTCCCTTCCCTTCCTTCCCTTCCCTTCCCTTCCCTTCCCTTCCCTTCCCTTCCCTTCCCTTCCCTTCCTTCCCTTCCTTCCCTTCCCTTCCCTTCCCTTCCCTTCCCTTCCTTCCCTTCCCTTCCCTTCCCTTCCCTTCCCTTCCCTTCCCTTCCCTTCCCTTCCCTTCCCTTCCCTTCCCTTCCCTTCCTTCCCTTCCCTTCCCTTCCCTTCCCTTCCCTTCCCTTCCCTTCCCTTCCCTTCCCTTCCCTTCCCTTCCCTTCCCTTCCCTTCCCTTCCCTTCCCTTCCCTTCCCTTCCCTTCCCTTCCCTTCCCTTCCCTTCCCTTCCCTTCCCTTCCCTTCCCTTCCCTTCCCTTCCCTTCCCTTCCCTTCCCTTCCCTTCCCTTCCCTTCCCTTCCCTTCCCTTCCTTCCCTTCCCTTCCCTTCCCTTCCCTTCCCTTCCCTTCCCTTCCCTTCCCTTCCCTTCCCTTCCCTTCCCTTCCCTTCCCTTCCCTTCCCTTCCCTTCCCTTTCCTTTTTCCTCTGAAAGCCTTCATATTAAAGACACTTGCCTTTCCTGAATGAAAAACATTCCCACTTAAATATTCTGAACAATTTTTATTGAACTCTGATAGGCTTTCTTCTGATTAATGCAAATTATAAAGCCAGTGCAACACTTGTAAGAAATTCCAACAGAGGCAATTGATTCCATTGTAACTTAGAACAGAAAGAATCACCTGCAATGTTGAGCAGTTTATTTTCTATGTGCTCTTGGCACTGTGGCTAATACTACCCATTCTGGTTAACAACAATGGCAGAATGTGGACAAACGAGAATTTGTGCACAAATTCTCTATTATTCAATATTATTCTAAAGAAAGGTGGTTTAATATAGTCAACTCAGTAGTCATAGTAAAGCAACAAAATTGTCTTTATACTCTAGTCTTTAATTCTAATAGCTAGTAAGTGCTTGACATTGGTTGAGATTCTATGGTTTGTGTCATGCAGGATGAGTATATGTAGTGGTTCTTCTGGTCTGGAAATCCATGAATCTGTAAAAAACTGGATTAGATGAAAACTGATGACCTAGATCTAAAAGATTCTGTCTCTCATTAATAATCTACTAAAGAACTGGCTCACTAAATATTTTTTTTCTCTATTTCTCTCTGGTAATAATAATACGGAGAAAAAAACAAACAAACAAAAAAAAACCTTCTGAAAGTTCAGAGATTCAGTTCAGTCAATATAAACCGCTAAGTGCTCAGTTGGTTATTTAGGCTTTTATGAATAGTCAAAGCCTTGGAGATATATTTTCTTCTTATCACCTCAATTTTTTACTATATTTCATGAAATAAGTTTACCACTCTGAGTTTGTTTCTGTCGCATGTTTTTCAGTCATGAATTATCGCAGTTTGTCAGATAACTAAGTAGTTTGGTAGAGTAATGAGGTCTGTCAGAAGAGCTATATGTTTCCTACTAAAGCCTCTGTTCTGCAAACCTTTTAAGTACTTAGCATACAAGTATGTTTGAGTCCCAGTGATGACAAGGCTTCAACACGTATTTATGTGGTAGGTTGAACAGCAATATATTTTCTGACCTCCCTGATAGTCTTGTGCTTATATATCTATAAAAAGCTGACAACTATCTAATAGGATTCAATATGAGAAAACATCAGAAATAAAATGAAAATGAAAATAAGGAAGGAAAATACAAACAATTATTTTCTGAATCTTTCTGGCACAAGAGAGCACACAGATAACTCTCTGATGTCTGAGTAGTGTTATAATCAGATGAGTAATTATTTAAGGTAGAGAGATTTTTGCTTAAATCAAATAAGCATCCCAGCACTTCTGTATTATGCATATTCATAGCAAACAAGTTAAGGTAGCCTTCCTGGTTGTCCTGGGCTAAGCCTTGGAAAGATCTAGAATAAAGGCAAAAAATGTTTCTTCCACCCTAATGCTACGGCTGCCTGATCATCAAGCTTGAAGGGAGAAGAAAGAAAAGTAGACACCTTTTTAAGATTGGTGACAATTAAATAAAATATCTCATTAAAATATTGTTTTAATAATGCACTGCACACATCCTCTTTCTTCCATATCTCTAAACCAAAAGACACAAAATAATATCATAAGCAACTGATGTGCTTATAAGCACCACACCTTCAGGAGAGTTATGGTTCTGTTAATATAGGTGTATTTCAAGAATGGAGGGGGGAAAAAAGAAAAAAGGAAAGGAAAGGAAAGGAAAGGAAAGGAAAGGAAAGGAAAGGAAAGGAAAGGAAAGGAAAGGAAAGGAAAGGAAAGGAAAGGAAAGGAAAGGAAAGGAAAGGAAAGGAAAGGAAAGGAAAGGAAAGAAGGAAAGGAAAGGAAAGGAAAAGGAAAGGAAAGGAAAGGAAAGGAAAGGAAAGGAAAGGAAAGGAAAGGAAAGGAAAGGAAAGGAAAGGAAGAAAGGAAAGGAAAGGAAAGGAAAAAGGAAAGGAAAAAGGAAAGGAAAGGAAAGGAAAGGAAAGGAAAAAGGAAAGGAAAAAGGAAAGGAAAGGAAAGGAAAGGAAAGGAAAGGAAAGGAAAGGAAAGGAAAGGAAAGGAAAGGAAAGGAAAGGAAAGGAAAGGAAAGGAAAGGAAAGGAAAGGAAAGGAAAGGAAAGGAAAGGAAAGGAAAGGAAAGGAAAGGAAAGGAAAGGAAAGGAAAGGAAAGGAAAGGAAAGGAAAGGAAAGGAAAGGAAAGGAAAGGAAAGGAAAGGAAAGGAAAGGAAAGGAAAGGAAAGGAAAGGAAAGGAAAGGAAAGGAAAGGAGGAAAGGAAAGGAAAGGAAAGGAAAGGAAAGGAAAGGAAAGGAAAGGAAAGGAAAGGAAAGGAAAGGAAAGGAAAGGAAAGGAAAGGAAAGGAGGAAAGGAAAGGAAAGGAAAGGAAAGGAAAGGAAAGGAAAGGAAAGGAAAGGAAAGGAAAGGAAAGGAAAGGAAAGGAAAGGAAAGGAAAGGAAAGGAAAGGAAAGGAAAGGAAAGGAAAGGAAAGGAAAGGAAAGGAAAGGAAAGGAAGGAAAGGAAAGAAAGGAAAGGAAAGGAAAGGAAAGGAAAGGAAAGGAAAGGAAAGGAAAGGAAAAAAGGAAAGGAAAGGAAAGGAAAGGAAAGGAAAGGAAAGGAAAGGAAAGGAAAGGAAAGGAAAGGAAAGGAAAGGAAAGGAAAGGAAAGGAAAGGAAAGGAAAGGAAAGGAAAGGAAAGGAAAGGAAAGGAAAGGAAAGGAAAGGAAAGGAAAGGAAAGGAAAGGAAAGGAAAGGAAAGGAAAGGAAAGGAAAGGAAAGGAAAGAAGGAAGGAAGGAAGGAAGGAAGGAAGGAAGGAAGGAAGGAAGGAAGGAGGAAGGAAGGAAGGAAGGAAAGTATATGTCAAGAGTTCCAAAAAGATGCTATGAAAACCCAGAAAATGTAGAACTCAAATTTAATTTAAGCTCTAGGGAATGGTGATAAAAATTACAAAATTTCCACATGAATAAGTAACATGAGAAGACCCATACAAGAGTGACACAAAGTTCATGTAATACAGGAATATGTAAAAATGACAGGCTTTCAAATCCAATTGCAAAAATGAAACCATCATGAAGAACCATGTTCCAGTGGAATCCTTCAGGAACTGATTTCAGACCTGACACAGCTTGACAGTTTTACCAATTATCAAGAAGGAGAAATGTGGGAAAGTTTATGAAAGAATGATAAGCAGTGGAAAGGCTCTCCCAACAAAACGCAGTCTGGACCACTTGGTAAAGTGGGGCTTAAATATACAGTTTACAAGTACAGCCAGATGCAATCCTGGTTGCATGAAAAAGAATGCAGGAAATGCGACCTGTGTGGGGAAGTCTACTCAGGTACAGGAAGGGAGTTTGCAGAGGGTTTGATATTTATAGTGAATTATCCATTAGACACAGGTACACTGTACAGTAGAGCAGCTATAGATCTAAACAGATTTATAGATCTGTGAGCAGAGAAGTATCACAAAGTGGCAAGAAAGATATTGCCTCCTTCATCAGCACACTAGTAACAGCCATTTGCTGTCTTAAATTTTGTCCACGATTGTAGGACTACAACAGACAGGAAAACAATCAGAAAAGAACAAGCATGATTAGCACATTGAACTAATGCAAACATGCATTTTATTGAGAGAATCAAGAATTCATCCTTATGTACCAGAAAGAAGGTGACTATATCCCAGTTTGAATGCTTGTATGAGAAACAAATTATAGAAGGTTGGAATTTCAAGCTGGGTACATTCTGATTACAAAACTGAAGTTAGATTAATATGCATATTTTGCATACACATGCATACGCATGCATACGCATGCAATACGCATGCAGTGCGACATCAAATAATCTTGAAAAGATGTTATGCAGACTTGTGGTGAATTTTCTGTTACTACCAAAGTTTACATCAAAAAAGGATTTTTTTTCTAAGCAGTATACTTATTACTGGACCTACTGTTGATGAGAATTACAACATGGCTTTTTTTCTTTTTTTTTTTTTAATCCTCTCCCCCTAACATTATTTGTTTCAATTTAACATAGTACTCTGCTTGGAAGTGTCATAATATTCTTAATTTGTTAAAGGCATAGAAGGACACAAATTAAGGACATATTAAGACTGTGCTCTACATTTTTAATAACACTAATTAATATGATATTGTAGTGAGTTTATGTGGCAAGCTTTTGGTAGCAGAGGCCATAGGGGTGGCTTCTGTGGGAAGGATCTAGAAGCTGGCCCATGTTTTGTAAGGGCCCCACTGCTGACCAGAGCTGAGCCAATAAGTGATGTTTTTCCACCTTTGTGAGAGCATATTTAAAACAGGGAAAAAAAACGCTGCGCCACACAGCAGCTGGGAGAGTGAGAGGAGTGAGGAACAGCCTTGCAGGCACCAAGGCCAGTGAAGAAGGAGGGGGAGAGGTGCTCCAGGCGCCAGAGCAGAAGTCCCCTGCGGCCTGTGGTGAGGACCATGGTGAAGCAGGCTGTCCCCCTGCAGCCCATGGAGTACCACGGTGGAGCAGGGTTCCACGCTGCAGCCCGTGGAAGAGATAACGGTGGAGCAGGTGGACCTGCACTGATGGAGACTGCGGCCTGTGGAAGACCCCTGCCGGAGCAGATTCCGTGCCGGACCTCTAGCCTGTGGAAAGGAGACCATGCAGGAGCAGGTGGCCTGGCAGGAGCTGCTGCCCGTGGGGGATCCAGGTTGGAGCAGTTTGCTCCTGAGGGATGGACCCCGTGGTATGGACCCATATCTGGAGCAGTTCTTGAAGAGCTGCTGCCTGTGGGCAGCCCATGCCCGATCAGTTCAGCAAGGACTGCATCCCGTGGGAGGGACCCCACAGCACAGGGGACAAGAGTGACCGAGAAGGAGCGGCGGCGAAGAAGCGCTATAGACTGACCATAACCCCCATTCCCCCATTCCCCTGCGCCACTTGAGGGGAGGAGGTGGAAGAGGGTGGATGGGGGGGGAAGGTGCTTTTGGTTTCTTTCCTTTGTTTCTCACTTCTCTAGCTTCTTAGTAATAGGTAATAAATCTTACTATCTCCCTATGCTGAGTCTGTTTTGCCCGTCACGATAATTACTGTGCAATCTCCTTGTCCTTATCTCAACCCTTGAGCCCCTTTCATCGTATTTTCTCCCCGTTCCTCTTTGAGGAGGGGGAGTGAGAGAGCGGTTGTGGTGGAGCTCAGTCACCCACCCAAGTAAAACCACCACAGATATTAAGCTGGAATGATTATTTTAATTTATTTTTTAATTTTAAAACTGATTGGAGTTGCAAAATACAGGCTTTTGGTAAAACAGGTAAACCAAATCTATGCACACAAATTCTACAAAGAAAAAAAAAATGACATTTTCATGTTTTCTTTTTTATTTTATTTTATTTTATTCCTTGCCCCCCCCCCCGCCCCCCCCCCCCCCCCCCCCCGGAATTCTCAAAACTGTTCTCTACACAATAAATTCATTTCTCTCAATGTCTTTTGCCAGCAAATATGATATCATACATAGACCACAAGTTAGATAATTTCTCTTTATCTGAGATTCATAATTCTGCTAACTCAGAGTTCTACGTAACAATAAAGGAAAGAGAAAAAGATAATGAAATGCAGTTTACAGGCAATTAGTCAGACAGTGAAACTTTGCTTCATTCATACAGTATTACCAGACTGGTTCAATTAAACTCAGCAGCCCACAGGTATTCACAGATTTTTTTCTCCCCTCTTGAAGAGGCAGACATTCTTAATTTCATCAGTTCAGTAGAAAAGGACTTCTTTTGATGGTCTCAGGTGACAACTCTAATGCTATAAAAAGACAATTACATTTTCAGTATATTAATTTCAGGGTAGTGAAAAGGGGGAGGGGATTTAGGACTAAATGATTTCAAAAATACCTTTCAATCCTACTATATATTATTTCTATTTTTTTCAATACAGTATGTAACAGTTGCATAATCTACAAAAAGAAACAGGAGAATTTATGGTTAACTATATTTATATTGCAGTGTATAGTGATATGAACTAAGTAAAAGCTTTTAATATAAACACAGTGTTTATAGAGTAGGAAATTTAACTGTCCTGTTGAGCACATACAACAACAAGAAAATAAATGTAGAGGTGCATTTCATTAATCTTTGAATTTTGCATATTAAACCGTCTTGAGGAATTTTTCAAAAATTAATGTTAAAGTTTGTATTTGTGCATAAGCAAAGGGGAAAAAAATCACTCTGATTTTTTGTAATTCTGTTTCCTGATCCGATTATTTAAACACATTATTTGCATTAACATTTTGTAGTATGGATGAAAAGGCCCCATTTTGGCATGTGGAAGCACATGTGGGATCTGTTTCTTTCAATCTTTATAATTTAGATGATTTTTCTGAGAGAAGACTTTCATAGTCAATCAGTCCTCCCAGTCCCCTGTGGCTGCAGATAGAGAGTTCAGGGGATATTGCTCTGTGTGTGGATATGTATATCTCTGCTCACAAAAGAGCTGCCATTCCTGAGTGATTTGCAGCACAAGCATCTAAAGAGAAGTCATGATTGCCCAGAGGGTGACTGTGCTATAGTCACACACTACAATGGATAGCCCCCTCTGATTGATGAGTATGATAAGGTGTGTTGGCTGCTGATGATAACGTGCTTCTTAGGACTTCAACAGTTTTATCAGTGACTTAGAAAAATCATTGCTAAAACGGAAATACTATTTACAGTATTGGTCTTAAGAAAGCACTGGGGAATCAGGGGGCTTTTACATTTTTCCAAAATATTAATGCAGGATATTGGATATTTTTGTATTCATTTCTGTTAAAAGATTTATTTGGATTAAGTCCAGAATGAATTGTTTGAGTGCAGAGAAAGGGCTGATATATTGTATCATCACTGTGTTAACTAGGCAGTGACTATATATGCAGTTCCCTTTTTTTCCTTTTTTTTTTTTTCTTTTTCTTTTTGATTAAGAAAAGAATTGCCCCACAGGTGTTTCAGTGTGAAGCAATCACACACAATCTGAATACTACATGTATAAATTGAGCAATGTTTTCTTTTATTTTAAAAGTGTTGACATTGATTTCTTAAATATATGTAATGGAAACTACTCATTATTACCCACCATTTATCAGCTATTGCTCATAAACTGCAGAGGCAGCATTCCATAAAACCCATTATGCAGCTACTACAATGCCCCACTGATCTAAAAGTTGAGTGCATCAGCAAAACAGATAGAATATATCTCACTTTCCCACTTTTCAGAAGTTTAAGGGCAAATCCTTCTCTTTACAAATAGGCACAGGTATTAATTTTTAAAATTTGAGAACCTTTCAGATATTCAACAGTTGGACTCAATGATCTTTGCAGGTCCATTCCAACTGAACAAGTCTAATTTCTAATTACTGATTTATCACCTAAAAGTCAAATTTCTTATCATTCTGTAAGTAGTTGTAACACATTAAAAGCCACCAAGTATGAAGCTTTTCATTCTTTAGTGCATCCATGTTTTGTTTATATATAACACAAAGGATAAGCAGAAACTTTACATGATCCACATTGTCCAGCATAGCAAAAGCTGGAGAAATGTTGTTAACAAGAGATAAGTCCAACATACCCTCACAACGAGCTACTGCTGGATTACTTCAAGAACATTCTTTCCACTTCCTATACCAGAAAAAGGAAGATTTTAATTGTTGTATGAGATGATTCTGCTCGTTTATACCAATAAAAAGGGTTATCATCTTCTGTTCAGATACAGTAGGAACCAGTTCATTTGGTATTTCACACCATACCACAAAACAAACAAGGAAAAACCACACCCAAATACAACAACAACAACAACCAAAAGAAAAAGAAAGCCAAAACCAACCAAAGCCAAAACCAACCAAACAAAAAACACTTAGCCTGTTATATACAAAACTAGTGCTAATAGGTATACCATTTACATGAAGCAGTGAATTTATTACAGACAAAAGATTAATGTTACTAATCTTCTGCTAGGCATACTCTCAAAGTTAGTCTTCTACCTTCTTTGGTAAATAGAGACACTTTGGACTCCACAGAGAATGATTCATTCTACTTGTCTTTGGTGGAAACTGAGATGATGTCTTAAACCTGATGTCTCACAAAAGTTGGGTCAGACAAATCCCAGCAAGATGTTATAGTGATTAAATTGATGTTGTATTTGTGTTTCAGTACAACTGTAAAGTCTCAGACATCCTGGCACACACACACAGATAAGGTGAGAATCAACTGTGTCTTCAAGTGAATCATTGTTATACACCTTACCTATTTTTATGCAGCACAAGGTTTTATTAGTCAATCTGTTGCTGAAGAATATACAGGAATATATTTATGTAGAAGAAGAGAATTATTGCTATTGCACTTCACTTTGAAGATGACTTTCAAGGAAGTCTTAAGGAAGGCAAATCTGTTGAGAGGAAAGATACATTGGAAGGAATAGCCACTTAACGTTTTCCAGAGAATGTTATATATGCAGTGTATGCCACTGGAGTTAAGATGTTTCAGCTTAGAGAAGACTGATGGGAAACCACATGGCATCTTCCTCACAAGGTGAGTTGAGGGACAGGTGCTGATCTCTGCTCTCTGAGGACAGCGACAGGACCTGAGGAAACGGCATGGAGCTGTGACAGGGGAGGGTCAGGCTGGGTGTTAGGGAAAGGTTCTTCACCTAGAGGGTGGTTGGGCACTGGGACAGGCTCCCCAGGGCAGTGGTCATAGCACTGAACCTTCCAAAGTTCAAGAAACATTTGGACAATGCTCTCAGACATAGGTTTAATTTTTAGGTAGTCCCATATGGAGCCATGAGTTGGACTAGATGATCCTTGTGGGTCCCTTCCAACTCAGGATATTCTATGATTTTATTTTCTTCAAATTCATTATTTGATCACATACACTTGAAACAGCAAAGCTGCTTAGTGTACTAATATTATGGCATCGCTAAACATTTACAGTACTATGGTGACCTTTTATGCTGCCATCACACTGACAACTGTCCTGGAAACACTGTTCAGGTCTTAAAAGTGTGCTTCCAGTAGTTCTGCCACTGTTTTAGACGCTTTGTGAATTCAGTAGTCCAAAATAACAAATACAAACCATAGATTTACCTTACTCGTGTTTGATTCCCTATGCAGAAGAAACTATACAGATCTTAATATAGAAACCTAGTCATTTACTATTTGCTGGCATAATTTTACATTGCATTATCAGTGTTGACAGAGGGTGGTAGTATGAACATATGGCAGAATGTTCTTCGATTGTATTAAACTGATCACAAAATCACAACTTGCAGCTGTATTTCCCATCAATTTGAGATAATCTAAGTGTTTATCTCCACTGAAAGAGGGAAGCCTTTGTCCTTGTGATTCCCAGGTGCACGTTCTCACTGCTAACCTTGTTCCAACTCAAGCTATATTTTTTTACCAACTGTGAGCTATTGTTGGTGCCTGGCAGAAAATGAACCATAATCAAAGAAAAACATAGATAGTTTCCTATTCTGAGCTGGTGATCTGAAAGATCCTATGAAGGCCAGGTCTCACATGAGAATGACCATACTTCTAGAAGAAGCAGCAGGTGTAAGCAGAGGAAAAAGAAGGAAAGGGAATACATTTTCTCCTTCCCCCCTCCCTTTTTTTTTTTTTTCAGAAGCAAGTGATCAGATAAATTATCCTACTCATACTCAAGAAACCACAGTTTGAATATAAGAATAGCTAAATTCATGTGAATGAGTTATGTTTATCCATGCTTAACTGTGAAATTATTTGTAGAATATCACCTCTGTCTATTTTTCCTGAATCACCCATTCTGTCCTCAAGATATTAGCTGGAAGATTTCTAGTTTGAGGAATGCAAACAGGAAATATCCACCTGTATTTAGTGCTGCCAATATATACACAGTGGGTGAAGGGAGACCTTTAAGGTAGCTTGAACAAAGCACAAATACAAACAAGGAAGTAATGCAAATGGAGCCACAGAACAACTCAATCCATCTCATGTTCAAGGTCTCATTCAAGGCTGTCTTCAGAATCTAGGGTTACATAAGTTTCTATTTTTCATATGTTTGTTAGTTGCTGGGTATTTTTTGTTTGCTTGGTTTGTTTTTTTTTTTGTTTTCTCTTCTCCCAGATTTTCTACCTTCTTTATCTTTCTATATCATAAGGGTAAATTCAGAACATTCAAAGTTGCAGGAAAGATGTTAGAGTGTAGAATGTAACTCGCTTAACACTTTCTGTTTGAGCTTGCATTATGATTTAATACAGATGCTTGCTGATGCCGACAACTTCTATGTCTGTAGAACAGAATAATTTCTAATTAGCTGAAGGACTGCTTGCACATCTCATAATGCTGTATATTATTATTGCTCTAGGGAAGGATAGGAGATTGGACTCACCTGCACTTAAAAGTTTAGTATAAAATACTAATCTACAATACTTTTGTATTTTATGGTGGATGTCTTCAGAGACTGAAGTATCTCATTTCTCTTGGACAGGTGTTTTGAAATGGAATAATTTGCTCTTAGGAGTTACCTATCCCTTCTTATTGCTATAGCCAAAGCCTCGATTATTGGGTTATATCAGGCACAGCTGATATTATATTATTGGGTTATATTAGAGAATAAGCAAGATGATTCCAGAAAAGTAGGGATCTGTTTGCAGGCACTAATCTTTTGATAGCAGACACAGTAAATGTGATAAAAATTAAAGCTTCTATACCAACAAGCACAATATAGGTAACATGAGTTTTGAGAAATATTAAATAAGTCAGAGCATTCTGCTTTATTTCTATATTCCTTAACTTCCTAGTAAAGCTAGCAAAACAAACAAACAAATAAACAACTGTTGTGGTTTAACCCGGCTGGCAGCTAAACACCGCACAGCCGTTCGCTCACCCTCCCCCCTCCCTCTCTGGGATGGGGGAGAGAAACGGGAAAGTGAAGCCGGTGAGTTGAGATAAAGACAGTTTATTAAGACAGGAATATAATAATAACAATAATAATAATAATAGTGATAATGATAATAGTATTAATAATAATAATGTGTAAGAAAACAAGTGATGCACAATGCAATTGCTCACCACCCGCTGACCGATGCCCAGCCTATCCCCGAGCAGCCGGCCCCCCACCCCGGCCAGCCACCCCTATATATTGTTTAGCATGACGTCAGATGGTATGGAATACCCCTTTGGCCAGTTTGGGTCAGCTGTCCTGGGTCTGTCCCCTCCCAGCTCCTGCTGCACCCCCAGCCTGCTCGCTGGCAGGACAGAGCGAGAAGCCGAAAAGTCCTTGGCCTGGTGTAAACACTGCTCTGCAACAATTAAAACATCAGCATGTTATCAGCGCTCTTCTCATCCTAATCCAAAACATAGCACCCTACCAGCTACTATGAGGGAAAATTAACTCTGTCCTAACTGGAACCAGGACAACAACACACAAAAAGAAGCAAGGTAAGGCATGACTTAATAATTTTATATCATATTAATTCCAAATACTATGTTACTTTGAATGAAATGTAGTCACAGCAAGAAATCCCATTACAACTTCAAGAGCCTTGTATTATAAACTGTTTCTGCTGATTATTGGGAAATATTAGGAATAAATACTTTGTGTGTGTGTATGTGTTTTTAATCGCTCCAAAGTTTGGGTTTGATAGCACTCCCAATGACTCCTCTTGAAGTCTGTGTAATGTAATTCCATAGCTGATAGTCTGTTGATTTACAAATTTCCTACAGAAATCAAAATTGACTGACAATATAGATATAAAAAAATGCTATGTATAAAACTGCTACCAAACATCTCTTTTCAGGAGCTTCCTAACAGAGACTTGGTTTATGTTTTTGTTGTTATTTTTTCTAACTTACCACTTTCTGTCTTTCTTCTATACTCAACAGTTTCCAGTGAACTGCTCTCTTCATACATTTCTTTTGCTCTGCAGAACACTGATTTGGCAATTTCATGTGTATGGATAGATATTCAAAAGCCAACTGAAATCAATGGCACACAGAAAATCACCTACTCTTTAACTCTAGAGCCTTAGTCTGTGCTTTATTTCCAGTTAGGCACTAATGAGTGCAAATTCACTCTGTGGAGGCAACCACATGCATCCTGAAAGTCAAGTTTAAATCAATATGGCTCTGGACAGTTGTAGCAGAAGTTGCAGCTTGAAGGTGCAAGCAATTAGTTTGTAAGCACTTGAAGTGACTATCATATTGTGTACTTTGAAGATACCCACAATGGTCTTAGCATATTTGAGAAAATAAGATAAGATGCAAGATAAATGAAAGAGAGACAGACTCAACACTTTTCTGAAATCTTTCCTCAGATTTTACATTTTCAACACACACATACACATGTCACGGGCAGGGATGCCACCCACTAGATCAGATTGCCTAGGGCCCCATCCAACCTGCTCTTTAACACTGGCCCCCTTGGCCTGGTGCATCCACACAATACCACATTCCTGTTAAGTTACTGAATGTCATGAAATTAATGAGTTGCACTAAAGACATATGACAAACAAACTCTTAATATATCATGAAATTAACTTGAAAAATGAAACAGATGAAACTTCTTCAATGAGGTTGTCAAATTTTATTATCGTTTTTTGTTTTTAATAATGGGAGTTAGAATTTGGCAATTCAATAGCACATTGAATTTTATTTTTTTTTCTCTTTCAGAAGCATATTATGATGTGAACAGGAGAGCTGTCATTAACATAAAATTATCAGATTAATGATACAATAATATATTAAAAGGGATCATTAATTTCTCCCCTCAAAGTCTGAAAGATAAAATAAGATTTACTATAACATTGTTCACTGAGAAGTGCTTTTGTTTTGTGTTGTTTTGTTTTCCCACCGAATATTGTTTTTCTGTGATTTTTATTTCAGAAAAGCATTTACTTTTTAAGTGAAAAACTGTCACATCCTTTGATCATTATCGTAGAAATACAGTTATTCCTGTTTTCTGATTTCCTAAGATAGTATAATTTTCTGTGAGGCCCCTCAGGTAGAAATATTCAAAGAAATTCCAACAAGCTGTCAGTGAAATATTATCAATGTGATTCCTTCCAGTTCATTTCTATTAAGGTTAAAACATTTTTCCTCTTTGATGGATCATGAACTCCCTCCAGTTATTCACAATTCCATCACCTCTGGCCTGAGCAACACAATACTATGAAGAGCTCAGCTGTTACAGTATATTACATTTTGCCACCTTGAAAGCATTGTCTACCCATTCAATCTTTACCTGTTTTATTGCTCTACTCATAGACTATCATATTAAATTCAAGGGCTCTGACATCTTTTTCAAACAAGCCCAAACTTATTGAAAACTACGAAAAATATTTGTAGGTGTTCTTGGCATCTTCAGTCTTCTGCAATAAAGGCTTTTCTTTGCTTGCTTTTTAAAAAGCACTGTTATGCTGGTATAAGTAAGAGAAATAAATCTCATTAAAAAAATAAATCTAAAAAATCTTGTTACTGGGATATAGAAGAAACCCATAATCATTTGATATTCTTCTATATGTGTTGAATTTCTGTTGCTCATAATGATAAAAGCAATTAAATTGTAGATAGAATACTGTAGAGTTTATTCTTATTTCAGTTTAGGACAAACTATATTCCATACAAAATGAATTAATAACAGCACAAGAGCTTAGGATGTATTTTCGTCAGGTATGGAAACCAAAGTTGGTGACTGATAGAAGCTAACACTTTCTGAAGGTGTGAGTGATACGAATGATATTATCATAGCTGACTGGATGGAATGCAAAGAGTAAGCATATTACTAATCATCATCTCTAGTATCTGACGAGAAGCTTGACATGAACTGGCAATGTAGAGTTTCAGCCCAGAAAGCCAACCGTATCCTGGACTGCATCAAAAGAGAAGTGGCCAGCAGGCTGAGGGAGGTGATTCTCCCTCTCTGCTCTTGTGAGACCCCACCTGGAGTACTGTCTTCAGCTCTGGGGCTCCCAGAAGGACATGGAAGTCCTCCACAAGAAGGGCATGGAATTATTAGAACGAGTCCAGCAGAGGGCCAAAAAGATGATCAAGGGGCTGGAGCACCCCTCTTACAGAGACAGGCTGGGAGAGTTGGGTTTGTTCAGCCTGGAGAAGAGAAGGCTCCAGGGAGACCTTGTAGCAGCTTCCAATACCTAAAGGAGTCCTACAGGAAAGCTGGGGAGGGACTCTTTCAGGGAGTGTAGTGATAGGACAAGGGGGAATGGCTTTAAACTAAAAGAGAGTAGGTTTAGATTAGATATAAGGAGGAAATTCTTTACTGTGAGGGGGTGAGACACTGGTACAGGTTGCCCAGAGAAGCTGTGGATGCTCCATCCCTAAATGTGTTCAAAGCCAGGTTGGATGGGGTTTTGAGCAACCTGATCTAGTGGAAGATGTTCCTGTCCATGACAGGGTGATTGGAACTAGATGATTTTTAAGGTCCCTCCCAACCCAAACCATTCCATGATTCTGTGATCTGTACAGAATGCAAACACAGAAGACAATCTGGATGGAAATGTCATGTTATGACAGAATTTGGGATGGCTAACTAAAGCTCTCATATAACACTCAGCATGTTTTTTATCTTTTTCTTTCCAGCCAGAATATTGTGCACAATACGAATGAACTTCTGGGAGACAGTTAGCTGGTCTATTTGCATTTTGCAGTTACTTTTTAATGGATTCCTATATTTTCCTCATTTTTAGACTGTCATATGGCATGGATTAAAATACTAACAGGCACATTCATATCAGGTTGAAATCATCAAGCTTAAATAGCAGTTATCAATGAATTACTGTCAAGAAACTAGGAAGATGCTTGATGTTGGTGAGAGATCTATCTTACGTCCAGTGTAATTTAATGGTTTCATTAACAAATTAGATGACTTATCAACCTTGACACCCAACAGTAAGTGCTGCAAACACTTTGGAGGATAAGTTGTGAATTTAAATTGGTACTGATGAATTGAAGAAATAGTCAGAAGTCTTTAAGGTGAAATTCAACACAGCAAAGCAAAAAAAACACTACATACATAAAAAAAAGTATTAAAAAAATACATTGACAAAAGCAACCAGGATGGAAAAAAATATATATATATCTGTGATATAGTGGGCTGGAAGTTAGGTCAAATAAGCAATTACTGCTGCTGAAAAGACAAATAATATTTTCTGACATGCTAGGAAGTGTTTTGCAAACAAAAAAATGAGGTGAGGGATAATTATTCCTCTCCAAATAGTGCAGCTAAAGAACTGTTTCCAGTTTCAGATGTTGTTAGAAATCAGAGGAAAAAATGCGATACAGCAGAGAATAAAACTACAATACAGCAAACAGAACCAATGAATAAGGAATGAAAAACTTGGAGGACTGTGTTTGGTTAAAAAATAGAAGGCTGTGTGCCTGGAAGGGATGGAGAAATGAGTCTCAGAGACTTTATAACAATTTTCTAATATTAAAATGTTTCTTGTAAGGATAGTGACTTTTATGTGTATCCAATCTTTTGATTACCAGAATGAGAAGTTATTATTTTATTTTCAGAAGTGATGGTTTAGTTTAAGTGCTAGAAAAACTTTAAACTTGCTTTAGATGTGTTACTTGAACTTCTCTGGGAGTAAAGATTGGGCCCCTCTTTATTTCTGCATTTTTAAAGGTGATTTAGATTTGTACATTTTGCAGGTTGTCTATTTATCATTAAAAGAAATTATACCATAGTGAAAATATACACAGCTTTCTTTATTTACATATAACATCAAATGGGTTAACTATGTATATGCATATTCTCAGTAATGCTAAAGCAAGCTGATAAAGCGAAAAGAATTTTTTTTCCCCAATGATTCTTATAAAAACATAACATTATGAAGTTTTTCTATGCTTTTCATGAGATTTTACTCCAAAATTTATTTTCAGGATAAAATAGAGAAGGAATAAATTTAAAATGTCAAACTAAGTTGTAAAAATCTTTTTTTTTTTTTTAATGCTTATTATTGCATATTTTAGAACCATCTAATAGCTGCTTTAATTTTGGAAATCCATGAAACTGCAGTAAAAAATCTTAACGTAAGGACTGTAAAATAATAACAATAATAAATAATAATATTTCTCTGGAGAACATTTGTGCCAAAAGGAAATGTTTAAAGTTCATAAAGTAAGGCTGACACTGAAAATTTTTCTTCTGTTACAAACTAAGCAACTCAAACACTAATCATTTTAAAATTAATATCAATACTAAAACAAACAAACAAAAACAGGACAGCTTTTTTTTTTTAACAAAAGAAAGATTACAAGCAGAAATAAGATATTTGATTGTTTAAATTAAAAACAAAATAAACAAACAAACAAAAAACCAGCAAAATGAAAAAGCAGTTGAAGTGGGAGGCAGGAATACTGAAAAGAACCTCTTGCAGGACTTCAAGACTTGCTTAGGCCATGCTCTATTTTGTATCACTCTTTGGACATGGGATTTAGTATCAGGGACATAGCTTAAAAGAAACAATTCCTGTGCCCAAACCTCTTTTCAGGGATTTTGGAATGGCAAGGAGCATATAATTATGCTAAAATTAGACAAGAATAGGTAAAATAATGATATTTCAAAGGACCATTGGATGATCTCTAATTTCTGCTGGAGGTAAGACATCGGCACCTGTGTATATCTGCTGTATACATCTGCCTATCAGCTCCTGGCTCCTTTTCTCAAAGGGTGCTGTGATCTCACTGGTCATGTGAGCATGCATGCACTTATCAAGCAAGACTAATTCTGAAGTAAAAGCAGGTTGCTGAGGTCTGTGTGCTGACAAATTTTTAATATTTCCAAGGGTGGAGATTTCCCAGCCTCTTTGGGAAACCTGCTACAGTGCTTAACAACTACCACTGTGATTTTTTTTTCTTTATATCTAATAGAATTTCAGTTACTTCAATGCATTGACCTTGTTATTTTGTTGTGTGACCATGCTACACAAGGAACTTGCCTCCAATATCTCTCAGTCATCCTTGATCCACTCAAGAGTTCTTTCGGGTTAACTGTGTGCCCTAGAGATGAAGGGAAAAGCTTACTTACCAAATTTCCACACCTTTTTCTGTTTTAAGAGAAAAGCAGAGATGTTCCCAGGAACTTGTTACGCCTACGGTGAGTCAGAGACCTGAGGAGTGATGGACGGATACTGCATTTTTGGATTTGTGTAGGATCTGATGCCATTTTTCCCCAGTTAAATCACAGTAAGTAGTGCTTTCCCTGAGGGAAGAATGGGTGAATGAATGATGGGTGAATGGAAAAACTTAGTCCTCCCTCAGGCTTATATGCTAGGTAAATTTCCTTGAATGGACTTGCAAAAAGCCAGTTTACTTCACATACCCTACTTCTGGCGTCTTTACAAGCTAATTTTCACTATGCATTTCTCTTTTTCTCTGTCAAATATATTTACAAAACAGCATGTTGTTCTCAGTCTAAGCAGTATTCAAATACTACTTCACAAGTTGTCAAAAGCCTAGTCAGGCACTAAGAAAACCCAAACTCACATAATTAAGTTAAACTCAGAGCAAATGTTGTCAGTCTGTGTTTAGACTGAAGTTTGCTGCCTTTTTCAGATAGGAATGGACTGAAAGTTTGCTCTATTTTCAATTATACCAGTTGGTCCAAAAACAAAGACCAACTTTGTATTTCCTCATAAACATATATGTTTATATGTAAACATATATACACACATATATATATTTCCTTATAAATCTTGCTTCAACAAAGAAAACAAAATCATTGTAGAGTCAGATATTAGCCAGACTGACAAAAACCTGAAAATTATCAGTAATGCCTTTCTGCTATCCAAAAGTTGCAAAAATGAACTCTGGCTAAAAGATTAAAAGTCTGTTCTCCTGTTTGTTTCCCCATCGTCTGTTCTTCCCATTTCCCCATCACCTTCTAGCCAAGGTTTGAGTAGCACTTGTTGATAAAGCTAACTTAGTGGATTTGTGTAGTGGGTCTACATGGCAAGGTTTTGGTAGGAGGGGGCTGCATGGCATCTGTAAGAAGAACCCAGCAGCTGCCCGGTGTCAGATAAGAGACAGTTTCAGCTGGCTCCAAAAGGCACCAGCCACTGGCCCGAGCTAAGCCAATGAGCAATGCTGGTTGGGCCTGTGGAAGAGCAGATTAAAGGAAGAAGAAAAAACAAACAAACAAACAAAAAAACCCACAAACAAACAAACAAAAAAATGCTGTGCAACAGCAGCTGGGAGAGTGAGGACTGAGAAGTGGCCCTGCAGATCCTAAGATCAGTGCAGCAGGAGGGCAGGAGGTGCTCCAGGCACCAGAGCTGAAGTTCCCCTGTGGCCTGTGGAGAGGCCCCTGGTGGAGCAGGCTGTCCCCCTGCAGCCCATGGGTCCCACATGGAGCAGATCTCCACGCTGCAGCCCGTGGAGGAGCCCCCGGTGGAGCAGGTGGATGTGGCCTGGAGGAGGCTGCGGCCCATGGAGAGCCCCCGCAGGAGCAGGCCCCGGGCCGGAGCTGCAGCCCGTGGAGAGGAGCCCACGCAGGAGCAGGGGGTCTGGGGGGAGCTGCCGCCCGTGGGGGACGTGTGCTGGAGCAGTTTGCTCCTGGGGGATGGACCCCGTGGTACGGAGCCATGTTGGAGCAATTGTTGAAGAGCTGCTGCAGCCTGTGGGCAGCCCCCGCAGGCTCAGTTTGGGAAGGACGGCATCCCGTGGGAGGGACCCCACGTGGAGCAGGGGCGGAGAGTGACCGTGAAGGAGCGGTGGAGGTGAAGCGTTAGGGACTAACCACAGCCCTCATTCCCCTGTGCTGCTCAGGGGGAAGAGATGGAAGAGGGTGGATTGGAGTATAGTCCAAAGCTGGGAAAACTTGTGGATTTCAACTCTGTGTGCTTAATGGTGGGGCACACAGGGCCCGAAGCTACAGACAACAGGGGGAAGGTGTTTTTAGTTTGTTTTCTTTGTCTCTAACTTCTCTAGCTTGTTAGTGATAGATTTCTGTAATCTCCCTACTCTGAGTCTGTTTTGCCCATGATGATAATTTTTGAGTGATGTCCCTGTCTTATCTCAGCCCTTGAGCCCTTTTCTTCATATTTTCTCCCTC
Source organism: Anser cygnoides (assembly GCF_040182565.1). Taxonomy (NCBI): domain Eukaryota; kingdom Metazoa; phylum Chordata; class Aves; order Anseriformes; family Anatidae; genus Anser; species Anser cygnoides. The sequence goes on from NC_089875.1 coordinate 81,474,715, forward strand.
TTTCCCATTGAGGAGGTAAAGTGAGAGAGAGAAGTTCTGGTGGAGCTCAGCTGCCCAGCTGCGTAAAACCAACAGTTTCAGTGTCTGGATTTCTCTGAGTGCAGAAGACTCAATTAAAATGTGTCAGACACTAGGCTAGTGCAGATTTTAAGCTAGCGCATACAGATTTTTTTTCTAATCTTTCTAAAAAAAACTTTCATATTAATAGAACTGGGTTTCTAGCACATATTCATCTACTGCTTGCTGTGTTGCAAAGGTAAATTCTAGTCAAATTTCTAGTTTATGAAATAAAGGAGGGTCTGTTTCATGTCAGCACAGGATATATTCTCTACCACTTAGGTTCCATTAGTGGTCAGAACCTAAAAGCACAAGAAAATGAAGAACACGTTAAGCTTTTTCTTCCCCAGCCTATCAGCAGAAGAATCCTGGACAAATTCCTGTGCAAAGGAGTTGCCACAATACCTGGAATAAGTTGCAGTTAGCTATTTTTTTTTTCAGCCGTGTAGAAGTGCCTGCTCTATGGCTTTTTATTCATTTCTTCCTTCTCCTTCTTCCTTCTTCCTTCTTCCTTCTTCCTTCTTCCTTCTCCTTCTCCTTCTCCTTCTCCTTCTCCTTCTCCTTCTCCTTCTCCTTTTCTTCTTTTCTTCTTCTTCTTTTCTTCTTCTTCTTTTCTTCTTCTGCTTCTTCTTCTTCTTCTGCTTCTTCTTCTTCTCTCTTCTTCTTCTTCTTCTGCTTCTTCTGCTTCTTCTTTTCTTCTTCTTCTTCTTCCTATTTATTACTATTACTACTTTCTTCTATCACATTTTCCCATAATGGAAATAGTAGGGGAAATTATTCCCCTGAAAAATAACCTCTTTGGTTTCAGATTGTTTACAGACTGGTCTAATTCACCCTACGAATGCAGAGACATGCATACTATACACTGGAAGAGGAGGAAAGACATAGAGAGGTCCTGGGGAGCGTCAACTTCTGCTGTGGAAACTAAAGTACAGAGGGTGTATTTAATAAATAAATAAATAAAAATCACAAACCACACAAATGAATATAAATACTGAGGTACTTTTACTGTTTACTCATGATCTGTGGAATTATTTGTAACCGGTACTATAAGAAATAGACATAAACTTTCTCAAAAACAAACAAACAAAGCCATGCCTCCCATAATGCTTCTTTACTGTTTTCCTGACTTGGTATAACATTTACAATGTAAAGCTCCTGGGAATGTTAAGAAATTTCACTTTATTAATATGAGGCATATAGGACTCTCACTATATGAAATCTTTTGGACTCCCCAGGGGTGAGAAAGGATCAAAACAGTCCCTCTGTAAACCAGCGGTATTAATAATTTATTAATTTTTGTATTATGTTATATTAAGACCAGCATTATTTATGTATTGTAATGATACATCGTGAAATCTGTACTGATGGTATTCTGTCACACATTGTAAATACACCAGAACACTATAGAGAAAACATGCAATGCATGGGTATGAAAGTTATGAAAGGTATGCAGTCTGAGTGCAGGGCACAGGCAGCCATTCCATTAACTACATCTTTGGATGATGGAGTTCCTTCCACATCCAGTCAGGTTGCATCTGTTCTGGAGTGAGCTAACCAATCTGGACACAATTAATATATTTTTTTTTGTTAGTCTCTTGAGGGGAGTTGTGCAGAAGTTACTGACCATTCCGTATCCACTCAGGAGAAATAATTCTATTAATGGATACTGTACCTGTCTCACAAGAACTAGCAGTTCTTCAGGCATCTGTCCCATGGCACCATCAGGATAGTGTGTTTCAGTAAGAGAGAAAGACATCGAACCGAGATACTGAGTAGGTAACATCAATAGAACCACTTGACTTGAAAGTGACCATAGAATTACACTTTCCTCAAGCCTATTTGCTAGTGGAAGTAATGTGGATACACATTTTTTTTATGTACAATATGTAAAATAGACTTTTTTTTTTTCCCTACATTACAAAGTTTTCAGCAATATCTTTGAAAGGAATTAGTGTATCTCATCTTCTCTGAGAAACTTCTTTTATCCTGAAAGAAACCTTACCTATGAGAAATTGCAGCTAGTATTAGGTTGCATTGTCAATCTCATTAGACATAGTTCTCATTTCAGTTTGACTTACAGTATGATAAATCAGAAGCAGCTTCTTTAAAACAAAGAAAGACCTTGAGTCATGTCAAACCTAGTGAGCAAGTCCTATGCAAATGCCATCAAGCTTTTGCAATGCTCAACTGATAAACAGTGTGTGGATCACAGTCTACCATTTTTATTCTGGGCTTTAAAAGAGGTACAGGCAGTGAAATTACTGTTCCATTTGCGCCAGGCCTCCTGCATAAAACTATAATTCAGAAGACTTGATTTTTATATCTCCTTTTCTGTGTATGTTTATTGCTTCTATTTTACTTGGTTAAAATCTCTACCACCTTCCATATATTGTGTGCCAGCACACATATGAAGTTATTTCTAATATTGAATTAATCCTATATCCTTTAATAATAGGATGCTAATAACGTTTTGGTTTACTGTTATCCTTAAGATTTACTTTTTTTATTTTTATTTTATTTATATGTACATCTTAAACTGCATTACTTATCAAATTGTTTCAATGGTAGAATAGCACAAATACTGATTTGAATATACTCCAAGGAACACTGCTTAGGAGAAAACCTCCTTGAAATGTAAGAAACAGTATGAAAAAATGCATATACAATATTTGATAACAAATGAGAGCATCCAGATCTAAGTGGAAGGATGTCATCATTTTCGGATTGATTTTTAAATGACTTTGGTTGTTGCCAGTTATCCTGGTTTAATTCTTTGTTTGATAAGAAGTTCTGAGAGTGAAAACATGCTTTGAATATTTATTGCAATTTAAGTTGCTAAAGAAACATATTTAATCTCAAAAATGCAAATTCTATATAAAATATTTACATTTCTTTCATTAAATAAGGTGAATTCTCATACTTCTTTAATTTTCTTGTCTTTTTTTTTTTTTTTCTTGAAGAATGAGATAAAGAAAACCCCAATAAATATTATATTTTCTTTTTTAAATCCTTCTGGCCTTCTCTGATTTAAAGTATTCCATGACATCATCGGCTACAACTGTTTTATGCAGTATGTGACTGCCTGAATACCATAATTAAGAGGGGTAGGCTACTTTCAAATGAAAAGAAACAAGAACCTTTTTGCAACACATTCCCCAAAGCTTTTATTAAAGAAAAACCTGTTTCATTTACACTGGTACAAATGTGTGGACATCTAGAGTGGCTATATCTATTGGATTTTGTAGGTCATAAAATTATTTTCTCCTCCTGATTTTTCTGAGCTCTATTCTCAGTTCCATAAATGCCTTCAAGTTGCTCCATACATTTTGTAAATACCTGTTATTTTTAATTATAATTTTCATGTCTGCAGTCCTTTAGAGACCTACTCTGGAACCAGGGCCTAATGGAGTACCTATAAACAAGACACTATTGGAAACAGAGACATGGTCTTAAAGGTCTTAAAACTGAAGGTGTCAATCTTGCAATGAATTACGCATGCCTTTAACTTTATGTGTCAAGAATAAAACCACTATAATGTCCTGTCAGCTAGGAATGGGGAAAAAAATCTCACTCCCAGCTAACACTTGTGGTTGAATAACTTACTGTAGACTCAGCTCTCCGGGCAGAGCTCAATATATGTCATGGGAAAACATGTCACACTTATGCAGACAGAAAAACACTTCTGTTTGTTGCTGCTGAATTTCCATTTAAAAGTGTTGGCAACTTGCTCATAACAATTTAATTTCACGTTTGCTTTCAATTACGAAAAATGTGAACAATATAACAATGTTAACATTTAATTGCAATTTTTTTATTATTTTTTTTTAAGCTTGATGTGACTTCTGACTTTTATCTTTCCTATAGGAATGCCATTCTATGAAAATATGCACTTAAAAATAACATGACATTTATGAAATATGTATCATTTTAACAATGAATAGTAATTTTCACAATTTTCAATGTAATTTTCACTTGCTGATCAACATTAATATGACAGTAATCGCTAACTACACATTGCAGTTTCATTATATTTCTATGCAATTTATTTATTTATTTATTTATTTATTTATTATGGGAACCATCATGGCCAGGGTTTTTGTTTGCAAGTAGACCATTTAAAATATGAATACCTATCTCTGCCTAAAAATACGCAGTGATTTAACAATAAAAACTCAGTCCTTGGAAGTGGTTTAGAAATAATCTGCAGATAAAACTGATATTTAAAGAATAGAAATTTACTGAAATTATTCCTAATGTTACAAGTCAAAATTCCCTCTTTTCCAAAGAGCTCTTCAAAATCCTCATGAGCCCTAACTCCTCCATTAAGTAACGTTGTTGTAAGTCAGCTTCTTTAGTTTCCTGGTTAGGTCCTTAGTGGCTGGTCTGTCTATGAGTATTTGGTTTGATCCCATTTTGTTCCATGTAACTTCCTATTCTCATATAGTCATAGGCTCTGAGTCTAACTCTCAGTGGAACAGTAAGATACAAACAGGATGACTTTAATGTGTTTTTTAATATACATTCATATGTATATAAGCATGTATGTCTCTATATTTACTGTGATATGAAAGATACAAGATTGTATGTGTACCATAGTCTTCAAATATGACAATTTGGTAGGGAAGATTGTTAAAGCCCAAAACCCCAGCAGAATTTTGTCCCAGTTTTGGAATAACTCTGAAGTAAACTAAGTCTTCCACATACATATTTCTGATATTTTAGTACTTGTGGCCTAGTACAGCACTTGCAATTTTTTGTGTGTGGTCAGCTGTCAGATAAATTGTAGACAGTAGATCTTTGCCTCAATTAGATCAACACATAAGTATTGAACTAGTAAAAAAATCAAGTACCTTTTTTTTTTTTTTTTTTGGATTCCCTCACAGTTTAAATTCTGTTTAAATTTGGCCTTGGGAATCATTGGTTGAGGAAAATGGTCTTTGGTCAAATTTTTGTAGAGCAAGTATTCAGTTTTTACAGAAAGGTCCTAAATACAGACATATATAGAAGATTGTGGAATAGCAAATGCAGATGCAGAAACAAGGACTGCCCACACAAATTGACTCATTATGAAATATATATTTGTCTGAATATCATTGAGCAAGTTGTGGGATTTTTCTTCAAAAAAATTATTTTCCTTTCTATACACACCTATTGTAAATATCTATGTTGCTATGTATCAATCTAACATTTTGGCCTTTCCCTATGTATTTTCAAATATTTGCACTACAAAATAAAAAACAAACAAACAAAAAAAACCCTCTCATTCTTTCCCTAGTATGCTTAAGCATTCAAGCTTCTCACAAATCCTCAGAAAACATAAATCAAGTATTTTTTGTGAGCTGGTATCTGAACCTCCATCTTGATCTTTCTGGTGCCACTATAAAGCCTGAATAACTCTGTAACACTGACCTGCATAAAGTGTTCCCATAAAGTGTTACCTGCTGTGTTTTTCTTCTTCCATTTTATTTATTTTATTTTATTTTTCATTTTTGAATAATGATTTCGTGACAGCTTCTGTTTTAAGCAGCTTTACTACAGCAATAGGGTGCCCTGGTGGTACCCAGGAGAGACATTTTCATTGTCAATAACTGAAAGATATAATAATAACCTGGTAAGCATCTGCCTGCTCAGTGATATGAGTTGTGTAGTAGCTTTCCTGAAATTGTCCTGACTGGTTACAATCCAATAGCATTTCCTGCAATTGCTGTTGTTACTACTGTCATTATTACTACAGGGTGAAGTTCACCCTGATACAGAGGACAGCACAAGGTCAATTTGTTTTTGAAATCCTGAATCAGGCTTTTCTGACACTGTTAAAGGAGACTTAAATTTTGCACTTTTATGCTTTCTCATTGCATAGAATTGAATGTAGCCCATGCTAGGAATTTTTTAGCATTTTTGATCTGTAAAATGTCCGCTGTGATTTTTTTTTTTTTTTTTTGGCCCAGGAAGAAGAAAGCAATTAATAAAATTCAGCACTCCATAAAAGCCTATGCAAAACAGCAAGTGGTGTAAATCAGAGGTGTAAATCCTATGCAAAATAGTAAGAGGTGTATATCACAGTTAAATCTGGCCCTGGCTGCACTTGAGAGAACAAGTAGTGGAAGTACAGACACAGGGAACTATGAAAGCAAGAAAAAATCCAGCAATTCGGAAACCAGTTCAGCCTCAAACCCATCAAAACAATAGCTTGGAAATTATACTGATATCTCTAAACAGGACATAATAAACACAGCAAGCTCCAGATACAAACTTTTAACTATCTTACTGTCAACTGAGAAACTTTTGCATGCTGCAAGAGTAAAGAGAACTCAATATATTTTTTCTAAAGGGAAAAAAAACCAACCAACCAACCAAAAAAAAACCTACCAATATCAACAATTAATACACACACAAAACAAAATGAATAAGGAAGTGTATATAAATCATTATTAGTAGTACTGGGCTGAAATGCTCAGTTACATAAAACAAGTAGAAAGGTAATGCTTTCCCAAATTACACCACTGGCAAAGGCTGACCCCTCTCTCCCACTTTCTCTACACTTCCCATTCTATGAGGCATACTGTTGAAAGCATTGTTTCTGTATTTAAAGAGCGCATAATTTACTCTGTGTATCTATCATCTATTCCAAACAAGCAATATCCTATGAACACACAGTTTTTATAGGTCAATGGCACTGAGTTTGTCCACCCAGATTGCAAAATATGTTTTATGTATGGTATTGCAGTTGTGATTTCTTTTCTTTCCTGAAACAATCTCAGAAATGGTATTACACTGAATTGATATAAAAACAAATATTTGGATACAGTTTGTATTTTACATCATCTTAGTTACTTTAATGTTTTTACTATGAAAGAGTCTAAATTGTATTACTGAAATTGTGTCTAATTCCATTAAGTTTCACCACCAGCTCACCTTCAGTTATTATACCTCATTTAAATTTCATGAATTGACCAATATGCTCAATAATGGAATTTGCATTGTTTGAGTTGCAATTTGGCTTTATGCATTGCTCATGAAAACAACCAAAACCAAAACCAAACCAAACATGAAATCACATAGGTTCTTCAGAAAATGTTAGTTGCTTTTTTTTTTTTTTTTTTTGTGGGTTCTTTCTGCTTACTCTGAGATCAAAAATTGTCCATTCTGCTGTATTAAATGTCAACTACAGTGAACTTTTGAGAGAACAGAAATTAACGAAGTCTCAAATACTTCTGTAACTTCTCTAATTAGGTAAGTGTTTAGCCAAATCTAGACAACATGACCAGGAGGTCTTAAGCATATTCCCAGCATATGTATATATTACAGCCTGGACTGCTTGAACTTCTTCAGCTAAACTTAAGTACATTTTGCTCTGTGCTTTTTGACTCGTGATAATTTCTATGGATTAATTTCCATTTTATTTTATTTTATTTTTCATGTATATGATTTTTACAAATTTTGACTGAGTAAAATCAGAGTACCATCAGATTCTAGAGATATTTATCTGAGGTTTGGAATCTTTCTTTTTCACAGTTTTATGTTCATCATTCTACTTTCTATTACCACTGGAAAATAGTAAATCATATATTCATGAGAATGAAATATGTTATGTACTCACGATAGAGAAGAATAGAAACGCTTCTGTTTTCTTAAATGTCAGAGCATACTCTCCATGTTCATATGCAGTTTTTATAGCAAAAGGAATGCATTTCTAACTGTCTCACCTGTAACACATGCTTTTGTTATCTCATTATGACCTTTATGAACTTACTGCCCTCAAACTTATAAGTAAGCAGTATTTACACAGTTACATTAGCTATGATGTCTTGTAAACTTTGTTTTAGTAAGTAATGAAAAAAAAATCGCAAAATTTTATGTTGGGGTAGAGTGGTTACACAGAAAGTGGCATATATAGCAATTTACTGTGTCATGTTGCTAGTTGTTTGCAACATAACTTTACATGTGTTTCTTCTGTTGATCTCTCAGGTCTACTTAAGGTAAGAGGGCTGTGGGTTCTCACTGATTAATAACTGCTTTCTTTCTCTTCAGATGTAAAAAAGTAGACTGTCTTATATGCACAGATATGTTTTTATTTGAAGGTATTATGTGGAGATGAATGAAAGGTGACTAAAATGTTCAATGGGAACATTTGAGGGAAGTTTTCCAAGAGAAAATTTCTCTTTCAGAAAAGTGCATTAATTTATATTTTGAATGATATATTGAAATCATATATTCACATAACAATCACAGATATTTTGAAAGTACAACAAATGAAATAAAACAGTTTTATGTGGTTTCTCATATATATGCTTCACACATGTAGTATGTTAGATCTGGTTTCTGATCTCACCTATAGGTTATAAGATCTGAGTTAGCTATGAAGTCTTCACTGTGATGTCCCTGCCACTGAAGAGTTTTAAGAACAGATTAGGCCACCATTTGCCGGATTGCCATTGCACTTGTGCATCAATATTTCCTGTTTCAGCTACATCTCTGAGGAGCTAAAAGTTCTCCAGAGATTCTGTAAGATCCCCAAATGGCTTTGGGATTATTTTGTGGTAGTGTTTGCAAATAGCCTAATTTAACAGGTTTCAGAGGTGACTGATTTTCCATGTGGTATTTCCATGTGGAAACAGTTCCAAGTTTCCGTCATTTGAAACAGGAACTAAAAATCAAGTTTTGATGACATCTCAGTCAATCAGAGCAAACTGATTATCATTCTTCAAAAGGAGAATTGAGACAAAGGAGGAGGATCTGTATAGGACACATTTCAGCACTGGCAGGGCATCTCTCTGTAACAAACAAGCTTACTACTGTGAGAAACAATCTGCAGCCAATAACACCACAGGCTCAGGCGAGGATCTCAGTGAAGTAGCATTTTTATTTGTGATTGCAATGGCAGGCATCCTGCAAGCAGGAGCGCACAGCAAAAGCATATCATAACCTTATATTCCCTATTAGCCAACACATAATTTCTACCCTGTTTTCTCATTGGCTGAGTAGTACAGGTTCACAAACTACTCAACGCTTATTACTATACTATTTATGTACAATTTTATTTGACCAACCATTATTTTCTCCTTTTTTTTCTCTTTCTTTTTTTTTTTTTTTCTCTTTTTCCATCTTCTCTTGTGCTTCCTAATTTCACACTGCTGCCTTGTTTTTCTTAGCTGTCCTCCTTATTTTGGGACAGTGGGACATTCCACTGTCCCCTTATCTGCTTAACATGCTCCCCACTGTTATGCCTGCACAACCACTTTCAAATATGCAAGTGAAGTTTTCCACTGCAAAAGCACAACCTTAATTCTCACAATACCATATTCATTACATAAATATTAAGCTGTGGCAAATTAACCAACTAGCCTGGGATACCAAGATCATTATACTTGTACTGAGCTATCATAGAAATTATGAAGTGGAAAGGGTAATATTTTGAAGCTTATCACTCACTTTTTTACAGGTAACTGTTCTGTGTGACTGTGTGGCTCCTTTAACACCCATATTTAAGACAGAAAAGAAAATATTGATAGAGATGTCATCTTCCAAATTTTCTTCCCACACATTTTGCTAAGAAAAATTGACATAAGATATCAGTCTCCGGAAGGAAGAACAATCAAGCATTTTTCTGATGGCTAATTCTCTAGAGCATGAAATAAAAAAGAGTGTATTAAATTTTATAAAACTGCCTCTAGTTCTAGACTAGGTAACTGTGAGTTGGAGATAGTGGAGATAGCCCAAGGCAAATCCCCTCTGATCATCAGCAGAGCCCTGATTTAGGCTTCAAGTGCTGCATCTGCAAGGTATCAATAACACCATTGGCCTTGATGTATATCTATAAAATTTTAATTGTGTATTTAAACTGCTAAATAATGATCTGCACAACCTTAAGAAGTACTATCATCTTAGCTCCCAATGCCATCTTCTATGGGACTGTAAGAGACAGTATGTTTTCCAAGCAACTAAGTTTATTTATTAATTGGAAAACAATTCTGAATTATTTCTTCAATGCAATGATGTGAAATATTTCAGATTATAAATGAGCAATTATAATATCACATCAAATGAATTATAGATTTTAACTGGCAGAGAAATAGATTTTTAATTGGCTATTAAGTATTTCAACAAATAATTTCAAGGAGAGACAAATACTGACAGAAAAAAGTAGGTTTTATTCATTCAACAGCATTCCATATTCAGGTAGTATTTTATTTTTTAAGTAACTATTTAGATAAGAATTAGAGACATAAACTGTATGTTCTGGTTAATTTCTATACTGGCTACAATAAATCAGTTTGTTAAAAATCTTAGTAAAATTTGGCAATTCTGGAATGTAGATAAAAGCATAGGAAGAGAAAGCAGCCCTGAGTCCTTTAGTAATCCTGATGTGCACATTCATGATTCAGATTAACACATTTACCTTTTAAATATATTTATACAGTATTTTGTCCAGAAGTTAATTTCTTGGAATAAAGTGAAGAGTAATGTATATTTTTTACATTTTACTAGCACTATATTTGTGATAATAGTAGATACAATAATAGCTAAATCATAGAATTATAGAACGGTTTGAGTTGGAAGGGAGCTTAAAATCATCTAATTCCAAACCCTCTGCAAAGAGCAGGGACACCTTCCACCAGACCAGTTTGCTCAAAGACCCATCCAACATGACCTTTAACACTTCCAAAGATGAGGCATCCACAACTTCTCTAGGCAACCTGTTCTAGTGCATCACTGCCTTCATAGTAAAGAAATTCTTCTTTATATCTAATCTCAATCTAGCTTCTTTTAGTTTAAACCTCCCTTGTCCTATCACTCCGCTCCCTGACAAAGAGTCCCTCCCCAGCTTTCCTGTAGGCCCCCTCTAGGTACTGAAAGGCCTTTATAAGGTCTTCCCATAACCTTCTCTTCTCCAGGCTGAACGCCAACTCTCTCAGCCTCTGTTGATAGGAGAGATGCTTCAGCTTTCTGATCATCTTCATGGCCCTCCTCTGGACCCATTCTAATAGGTCAATGGCTTTCTTATGCTGAGAGCACCAGAGGTAAACACAATATTCCAGGTGGAGTCTCATAAGAGTGGAGCAGAGGAGAAGAATCACTTCCCTTGACTTGGGGCCACACTTCTTTTGATGCATCCCAGGATATGATCAACTTTCTGGGCTGCAAGTGCATATTGCCAGCTCACATTCAGTTTTTCATCCACCATCACCCCCCAACTCCTGCACAGGGATGCTCTCAATACAGTCATCTCCCAGGCTCTATTTGTGCCTAAGATTGCCCCCAGAACAGGTGCAGGACCTTGCACTTGGCCTTGTTGAACTTCATGACATTGGCATGAACTCACCTCTCAAGCGTGTCAAGCTCCTTCTTGATGGCATCCATTCCCTCTAGTGTGTCAACCACACCACTTAGCTTGGTGTCATCTGCAAACTTGCTGAGGATGCACTCAATCCCATTGTTCATGTCACTAACAAAGATGTTAAATAATACTGGTCCCAGTACTGACCCCTGAGGGACACCGCTCGCTCACTGCTGATCTTCACCTAGACATTGAGCTGTTGACTGGAACTCCCTGAGTGTGACCATCTACTGTGATACTGTAAAAAGGTCCTATAGATTTCATTGCAAAGCTCCTACCACCTTCACAGATGTATTCCAAATGTCCTGTAAGAGGTAAAATAATATAGCTAGATCCTTAGGTATACTTAGGTATACATGCAGGACCTCCTGTGCAATTTTCCTTGTCTGTGCAGCTAATGAGTCTGAATTTAGTACTCGAAGTAGATGTATGTTAGGTGGACTTGCTGAACTTTTGCACAAATGCAAGTCTTCCTACTCACGTCCTGGACAGTTCCTGTATTGCAACATTAATGCAGCATCTATCTAATAGATGACAATGAAAAACTCTGATTGGGTTGTATAGGCTACTTCTTTGATTTAATCTATATATGTATGCCAAGAAACAATGCCAATAATGTTTTTTAAAATGATATTATCACATACTAAAGATATTTTTTTGAAAAAAAAAAAAAGCTTAATATTTATTAAAGTGTAATTAGTTCTTCCAAGACATTAGGAAATCTCACTTGGATGTAGAAGTTTACTTCGGGGGATTTTCATGACCTATCTCACAATTCTCCATAGACAGAGAAATCAGGAGAAAGCTTTGAAAAAGATTGTTATTTGACTCATCAGAGTGAATACACCTGTTATTTGTTACATAGATTCAATCTGTTAAATCCCAGCTGATTCTTTAATGTATGAAGTAACTACAATTAAAAACAATCAAACAATCAAACATTTTTTTCCTCATATATATATATATGTATATATATGTAAGAGAGCTTTTATTTGTATTTGACCACTCTTCAGTGAATAATTATTCCCTTTAGGACTAGATTATAATGGTCTCCATATTGGGTTGCAGCTTTAGGTAACATGAGAAATAGGATAGTGCTGTATACAAACAATTGTTCGCAATATTTCACAGTGTAAGCATACTGCATTTGTGCTATGTAATCTACCTACTTAATCTTTACAAGGTGTTATCATCTTTACAGTTCCTGAAAGTCAGTTATCTAAGAGCTAGCCTCTTCCCTTTGAAACACCATCACAGTAGCTGCAAATGGAGGAGGCTGAGGAATTTCAAGCTGAGTTTATATGGGAAAGATTAACAGAAAGTAGTTTCTACGTGGCAACCTTTATCTATGGAAGTATTGTGAATAATCTACAGATCCTTTCTGACATACTAAATCCCTCAGACATACTAAATTTATCTTGGTTGTTTGAGTAAACCCTTGGTTGAAACAAAGTTTGAAATACATTATTGTAAGTATTTGCCACAGTTGCTTCATTGGTTAATTTAAATTTTATACCCTATGAGCCTGACCCTGTAAGTATTTTGCCTTATTTTTAATTTAATTTATGTAAGTAGTCATGAAGAGTTGATTCCAATTTCTTCTTTTCCAAGTGAAATGACAGTCAAGTACAAGTTCTGGCAAGAAATTATACTTTTAAACACGCTAAAACATATTTTCTAGAAATAGCATGTCTATACAAGAAATATTTTGAATATTTTGGCAAGTGTTGTTGTTTATTATTATTTTATTTTTGTTGTTGGTGGTGGTGGCGGTTTTATTTCTATTTTATTATTTATTTATTTATTTATTTGGCACTAGCAAGTACATTTTTATCTTTTAAGAGAAGGTAAGAGTCATTTTTTACAGGACAATAAGATTTCAAATACTGCTGAATAGATGCCTAGATAGCAAAAAAAAAAAAAAAAAGAAAAAAAAGAAAAAAAATTGTCACCCCTTTGTGAGCTTCTACTACTTCAAAGCAAAAATTTTTCTTCTCACAATCCCTTCCCCCATCTGGTAGGAAAGACCTATTTGGAGGTCGATAAATATCTTCATAGAGAAACCAATGTCCTTTTTAATGGAAAGAAGAAGATTGATTCAAACACTGAAGTTCCTTAAGCTTGTTCATTGATTGAAGGTTATATTGTATAGATTGAGTATCTCACATGACCTTAGTTAAGTAAGAGAGTACAGAGAGATGGTTTTCAGCACCAAGCCTATGCCAGAAAAACCTACAAGCAATTTTGCATTCTCAGTCTCTGCATCATCCCAGTTACAGGCTGGGATGACATATAAAGTGACCTCCACTGCTCTTCCCTTTCTCCCTATCTCCTAATTTCCATGAAAAAGAAATCAAGAAGTATATTCTTATGCATGTTCTAGAGCTACCTACCCTGGGCAACCTGGGAACCAGGTCACTATGAGTGCCTCAATATATCATAGATAAATGTGTGAGTGTATTTCTACATTGAAGATAGTCTCTTACGATATTCGGAAAGCACCATTTTAAATTCAGATGTACTACTGTAAAGTAATGAAGTCACCTGTTGTAAATGTCAATCAATATCTATTCCAAGGTTAAACTACAACGAGCAGTTCTGTGATAGGAATTCAAAGCACATAATCAATTCACTTCCATTTTGTTTAGTGCACTTCCCCTTCCCAGTGTCTTCTAAAGGCTGTTTATGAGCCACAGTGGAACTTGATATGGACTTACTGTATAACATAAACTCTATCTAGTTGTCGCCATATGTGTATATTTGTGTGTACTCATGTATACATGTAGAAATACCAAGTGTGGTGTGTGAGGTAAGTAGATCTGTAAGTTTTTATTCCATCACTGGTTGATTTATTGCAAACAATTACTGAAATATTAGTACTAATTAGGAAGCATGCAACACTTCATCCTTTATGTATGCTTCTTTTGCTTTGTTTCTCCTAATTCACCTGTAGGTTAATTCTATGTGGAGATGGCTGATGAGAAAATCAGATGAGGTCAGTCGAGCCAGTTGCTACTTTGATGGATAAGCAGCATGGATTTATCACTCTAGCAACATTAATATCATATATGTATATACGTATACATACATATATAGAAATACAGCTTTGTCTTATTCATTACACCATAAGACAGGTCCTCACATAGATGCATATGTATAAACACACAAAGAGAACTCATGGATCCTTCCTAGGACTTTGAAATGAGTAAGTGCCAGGACCTCAAATGAATTGTGTACATGTTCATGTCATGTAATAATTTGTGAAATGACTGTACAAATTTGCATGGAGCAAATTTGAATTCTGATGACAGAAAAATGCAGCTTTGCTTCAGCAGTGAGTGAACACATCTCTAACTGCCTTTGCTCAGCAGAATTCCTCTCTTTCAGAGGGGGTAAGTGGGATCAGATTCTAACCCATCCTCACTACTACAGTTTAACCAGCTCAGAAGTCTATGCTAAGTAGGCAGTTTCCCTTGATATTATGTGAGTTTTTGTTGCAAGGCCAGGTATACCATCACAATATCCTGGAGCACTTTGTTGGGTGCATGGTACAGTGAGGTGCTGTTAGAATCACACTGATTTCCATAAAAAAAAAAAAATCTCAAGAAACTACTTCTCTGGAAGTCATAATATGACCTAATAATCATCATAATCATAATAATCAATGGCAGAATTAAATTATCACGATACACATATCCCTACATGTAATTGCTTTTCCAAGTGCATCCACATGTAAGAAATGAGTCCTTTATGAATTTTCAGGGTGACACCATGCACTTGTTTCCCTTGAAAGGACTATAAATTTGCTAAATACACCCATATGAATGAACAACAGATAAAAATGGATTCTTTGAGGTAATCTAGGATTGTGCACCCATTTTCAAATTCTATATCTTGACTTTTTAAATCACTTTTTTTTTTTTAATGTTTACAATAATATTATGAGAGAACATCCACACAGGCCACAAATTACAACAGATGCACACCCAATACTCCCTCTACGCAGTGTGGATACAAGTATAACTCATTGAGGCCACTCGAGGCAGCTGAGGGAGCCGCTAGGACCCGGCAGCCCTCGCGAAGGCAGCTCAGAAGATGCGGGCCGAGCCAGCAGCCCACCTGCCGCACAAAGGCAGCCCCTAGGGAGCACGGCGAACAGGGCGGGCAAACAGGGTGTGGCGTGTCAGTCAGGGCATGGCATGGCATGGCATGGCAATTGGCATGGCAGTTGGCGCAGGGAGGGTGGAGGTCCGTCGCCTCTCCAGAAACCGGCTCACCTACTGGCTATCTCACAGACAGCAAGCCCAACCATGTTCACCACCAGGTGGCAAGCACTCGCTAAAGCGCTTGCCAAAAAGACTGTGGCAACCCAGACCGAGTGCCTGCCCAAAAATGCGGCTGTTAGGTCTCTGGCTGAAGGGAGTGCCTGAGCTTGTCGCTGCCAATGGTGTGTGACAGAGATACTGTCTGCGTGAGGTGTGAACAGGTGGAGGATCTGATCAGCCTGGTGGCAGAGATCAAGGAGGAGTTGGAGAGATTAAGAACTATCAGGGAGTGTGAGCAGGAATTAGACCCGTGGAGTCACTCCCTGCCACACCTGAGAGAAAGGTACTGGGGCAACACACCCCAAATAATGGTGGACCCCCTGCGCTGTCACTGTTGGGCGGAGGAAGGGGACCTGAGAGATGGAGAGGAATGGAAACAGGTTCCTGCTTGGTGTCGCAGGTGAGCCACCTCCCTACCTGCCTCGCCTCCCCAGGTGCCCTTAATGCAATAGGTTTGAGGCCCTGGAGCTCAAGGGACAGGTTGGTGATGTTGTGGGGGAAGGTCCACACAGGAGGTTATCTAAGGCAAGGAAGTTGACTCCACGCCTCAAGACTTCCTCCAGAAGGAAAGAAGGGTAATGGTTTTAGGCGACTCCCTTCTGAGAGGAACAGAGGGCCCCATATGCTGGCCAGACCCTACCCACAGGGAAGTCTGCTGCCTACCTGGGACCTGTATCAGGGGCATTACAAGGAAACTTCACCCCTCCAATTGTTACCCATTAGTGATAATTCAGGCTGGCAGTGATGAAATTGCTGAGAGAAGCCTGAAAGCTATCAAAAGGGATTTCAGGGGATTAGGGTGGTTAGTGAATGGATTGGAAGCACAGGTGGTGTTTGCTTCTATCCCTTCAGTGACAGGGAGGGATACCGAGCGAACCTGAAAAGCCCAGATAATAAATAAATGGCTGAGAGGCTGGTGCCATGGCAGGAATTTTGTTTTTTTGACCATGGGGAGGTTTACATGGCACCTGGCCTGATGGCTGCAGATTGGTCCCACCAAAGGGAGAAATGGATCAAAGGGAGAAATGGATCCTAGCCCAGGAGCTGGCAGGGCTCATTGAGAGGGCTTTAAATGAGATACGAAGGGGAAAGGGGATGAAATGAGGCTCAGCAGAGATAAGCCTAGGGGAACAATGCCAGGGTTAGGGGTAAGGGCAATGGTTCAACTGAAGTGCATCTACACCAGTCCACGCAGCATGGGTAACAAACGGGAGGCAATGGAAGCCGTTGTGCGGCAGGCAAACTATGACCTAGTTGCCATCAATGAAACATGGTGGGACTGCTCCCACAATTGGAGTGCTGCAATGGATGGCTACAGGCTCTTCAGAATGGATAGGCAACAAAGGAGGGGCAGTGGCATGGCTCTCTATGTTAGAGAGTGTTTTGATGTTGTTGAGCTCAGGGTTGGGAATGATAAGGTAGAGTCCATATGGATAAGGATCAGGGGGATGGCCAACAAGGTGGACATCCTGGTGGGGGTCTTTTATAGACAGCCAAATCAGGATGAAGAGACAGATGAGGCATTCTATAAGCATCTGGTGGAAGTCGTGCAATCGCCAGCTCTTGTTCTCATGGGGGACCTTAACATCCCAGACATATGCTTGAAATACAATACCGTCCTGAGGAAGCAGTCTAGGAAGTTCCTGGAGTGTGTGGAAGACAGCTTCCTGACTCAGCTGGTTAGTGAGCCTACCTGGGGGGTGCCCCGCTAGACCTGCTGTTCACAAACAGAGAACTGGTGGGAGATGTGGTGGTAGGGAGCTGCCTTGGGCAGAGTGGCATGGTAGTTCTCTATTCTTCGTGAAGTCAAGAGGGGGGTCAGTAAAATTGCTACCTTGGACTTCTGGGGTGCAGACTTTGAATTGTTCAGGACACTGGTAGGGAGGGTCCCTTGGGAGTCAGTCCTGAAGGGCAGAGGGATCCAGGAAGGCTGGACACTCCTTAAGAAGGAAGTCTTACAGGTGCAGGAGCAGGATGTCCCTGTGTGATGTAAGATGGGCCAGCAGGAAAGAAGACTGGTGTGGCTGTATAGGGAACTTTTGCTGTGTGGGAGAAAAAGTGAGTTTATGTCCAGTGGAAGAAGGGGCAGGCAACTTGGGGAGAGTAGAAGGAAGTTGTCAGCATACGCAGAGAAAAAATCAGGAAGGCCAAAGCCCAGCATGAGCTCAACCTGGCCACTATGGTCAAGGATAAAAAAACATGTTTTTATAAATATATTAATAGCAAGAGGAGGGCCAAAGAAAATCTCCATTCCTTACTGGATGCAGTGGGGAACATGACTACTGAGGATAAGGAAAAGGATGAGGTTCTTAAAGCCTTCTTTGTATATGTCTTTACTAGCTAGACCACTTATCCTTGGGGTACTCATCCTCCCGAACTGGAAGTCTGGGACGAGGAGCAGAAGAACCCCCCCCTCCCCCCCTCCCCCAACCAGTTCATGCGGAAACAGTTAGAGACCTGCTGCTCCACCTTGACTGTCACAAGTCTATGGGGCCAGGTGGGACACACCCGAGAGTGCTGAGGGAGTCGGTGGATGTGATTGCTGGGCTGCTTTCCATCATCTATCACCAGTCATGGTCATTCAGAGGTCCTGGATGACTGGGGACTTGCTAATGTGATGCCCATCTCTAAGAAGGGTCATAAGGAGGACCTGGCCAACTGCAAGCCTGTCAGCCTGACCTTGGTGCCAGGAAAGGTGAGGGAACAGGTCATCTTGAATGCAATAATGCAATGTATGCGGGACCAATGCAGGATCAGGCACAGTCACCATGGGTTCATGAAAGGCAAGTCCTGCCTGCCTAACTGCATCTCCTTCTATGACCAGATAACCTGCCTGGTGGATGAGGGAAAAGCTGTTGACACAGTCTACGTAGACTTAAGCAAGGCCTTTGACACGGTCTCCCACAGTATTCTCCTGGAGAAGCTGGTAGCCCACGGCTTGGACAAGTACACTCTTTGCTGGGTTAAAAACTGGCTGGACAGCTGGGATTTACCATTAAAAAAAAAAAAATTAAAAAAAAAAAAGAGAGAGAGAAAGAAAGTGCAGTCAGTGGTGTAAGAGTAAACAACCTCCAAGAGCTCTGGTTTCTGGTTATCTCTTCTGTTCTCTGGATCTAAAGCATAAAAATCTTTGTGTATTAACATGTCAATATTCTTGAGGTTTTTAAGCATGGGGTATGGTTTTCTACTGTAGTTGGCTTTTGAGTTTGGAACTTTTTCCTTTTGTTAAGTGTCATTTTATTTGAATAACTGTACAGGGAATGCTACAACAATCTCTGCTACTTCAGTCTTCATTTCTGCAAAGATAAGGTCTGAACCTCTCAGTGATTATGCAAATGAATTAACAAGTGGTACAATTTGTATTTCTTACACATGGAAAAGTTTTCCAAATACTTACCTGTTTCCAAGATCAAAGCCTTAAGGCTGAACATGAAAGGGAATTCATTTGAACTTGCAATGAATTGTCAGGCTTTCCGAGTCTTTTTCAGAGGGGGGTCTCCAGGAAGACACAGGTCTATGCTGTATCAGGAACCATGTTTTCTGTATTTAGAAGGTCTTAACTACTGCCACTGTTACTGAATAAGCTATATGAGAAAATTAATATGTGCAGTATATTAAATAACGACCCTATTTTAATTTGTACATTGTTTGTTGGCAGCAATCCGTGACAGCATTAACTTCAAACATCATTACTGACTATCTCAAACTGACAATGACTGATACTTTGCAGCAGACTGATAGACAGTTATTATAGTGTCTACAGCAATGAGCTCTATTCTCAGTAAAGTTAACAGTGCAATGTTTCTGAAGCTTCTGGAGGTGGAGGGGATATACGCATATATCTGTTTTTTAATCAGATCAGTATTAGGACCCACATTTCATCTCATATCTCATCCCACAAAACATAGAAGACTGTAAGCTTCTTATTATTTCTCAGTCTATTAGGCTAAATGTTTCTTAGTCACATATCTGTAGAAGTGCTACAGATAAAGTTTACCTGAAAGCAAGGCTCAGACAGATGAGACCTCAACTACCTCTGTCTAGTTCTGACTTAATTAGTCTGCTAAAATAAAGAAGTGATAGAGGAACTTTCTTGTGTGACTGTCACTGAGTTTGTTGGTAATAGAAGATGAAATAATACAATATTGCTTAATATGTGTTACATTTGCTATGTACTGTTCCGGGGCTGCGCTTGGAAGATACAAAATATATGTGCAAGGATAGCAGGGGAGAATGCACCGATTCATGATGAGGAGTAAGGAGGACTAAAAGAATGCTCAGTTTGCAAGACATCTAGATAACTGGGGCCTCTTGGACCCTGGGAACTGGATCAAACCAACCTTGCAGTTTGGACTGAGACCGAGGGCTCAGAGAGCATGCGTAAGAAGAAAAGGTTAAAAAGTTCAACTCTAATGAAGACATCTTACTTCATCCTGACGACCACCTGGATGACCACCAGAGAGTAATACGCAAGCGCAGAAGGACTGATAAGATAATTAGCATATGAAGCGGGGCTAGGCGGAGCTAGGAAATGAGTATGCATAGATGTGTTGTGAAACTTAATGCATATGTAATATTTTAGGAGATAAAAGAGAACTGAGTGAACAAATCGGACTAAGTTAGATTTGGGCAGGCATGCCCCTAACTTCCGGCGCCTAATAAAGCACCTTCATATAATCACTTTGTGGATTATGTGTCTTCATGAACGCTAACATTTTGGCGACCCAGATGGGACCTCGTGGGCACTGCTGAGGCGGCTCGCGAACTGATCACGCTCCAGCTGGCACCAAGGAGTTTCTCGGGGAGCCATCGGCTGTGACAGACCCCTGCTGCTCACAATATACCTCTGAAAGGGTAAGAAAAAGGTGCTTTCTGGTAATCGGTACCGATCTGGTCTGGGAGCCTGCCAGGCAGACGCAGCGAAAGCCACGCACGGTTGGGCTAGGGAATTCCCGTGGTAAGCCTAGGCGCCGTCCGTCAGACAGTCGCGAAAGCGCTGCAGGTTCAGCCTCAGTGGTCTGGTTTTGCTACAGGCTCAGCATCTGTTTCGGTTCGGTAAAAGCTATAGCTGATAATGGAAAACTTAAAGGCAATATAATATTATCTTACAATTAATGTTATTTTGTGAGCGAGAAGTGCAAGGGGCCTCTCTGTGTGATTGCGTGATTGTGTTGTGAGTGAGACGCTGCATCGCTGTGAAGCAAGTGCAGAGTTCTGATCCGCAGTTCCGTATTCTCCATGAGGGGAGCGGCCGGAGACAAACGAAGTGCATGACAGACCGAAAAGAAATGCTGTTTTATCCAAATGTTGATTGGTGGTGCCCAATATACGGGCCCGGCGGTGCATCTTGTAATCCTATTTCGTTCTTAAATGTTTTGAGTGTGACAAGGAGGAAGGTGGGAACATTATCTAAGTAACAGTTTAAAAGTTTTGGTATATTCGCGGTGGTGTTTGGTCAGTTTCTCAAGTATTGGGGGAGGGGGGCTGACTGATTGTCAAAGTGGTAGAATGGAGAATCACTTCTTTGGTGGTTCAGGCTTGAGCCTTGGGAATTTGGTAAGAACGGGGAGAACGAATTTATTTAGGCCTCAATACCTTTTACACCCCCACCTTGATGGATACACAGGAGTGATTCCTTGTTTTGTGTAGGCTTACTAACAAAGTGCATGAGAAAGATTAGCATTCGGCTTGAAATTCGGCCTTGTTGAAACGTAAATTTTGTGGAAAAGGTGGTATTGTTTGTCTAGAAGACGGAAGGCTGAGTGCTTCAGGTGTTTTTCCGAAGTCCTGTGGATTTATGATTGGAACGGGGCTCATTAATAACCTGGAATAGTAAAGTTTGTATGTGGAGTTTAATCCCAGAGAATTGGTACATTTGGGAAGAAGATTAGGAAAAGATAGTAAAAATCTGCAATAAAAAGGTTTGTGTGGAAATTGAAACAAGGGACAGTAATTAATATAAATAAATAAAAGGGAATGGGAAATCAAGGAAATGGGTAATATCCAAAACAAAGACGTTTTAAAGAAAGCCTCCTTGGGTGTATATTGGCACATTGGAAGGATATTGTCGGAACGGGGAGGGGGGGGGGGGGGGTGCGGAAAGCAAGAGGACTTCCACTAAGTATTGCAATCAATTGTGGCCACTATATAAACTAAATAGCCACTTTATGGATCAATCGACTATAACAGTGTCTTGCAATTAATGTTGTTTTTGAGGAGAGAAGGAAAATAGGATGAAATGTTGTATACTGGTATGTTGTTTCAGCATCTTGGAGGGGAAAGGTATGGAATTAAGTTGGCCCCTGACTGAGCCTTTGGTGTTGGCATTCCCCCCCCCCCCCCCCGAGACCTTTACCATCCCGGAAATTATGTAAATACCAAAATCTGGTTAAATTTGGAATTGAGAATCTGTTCCAACAAGGTCCAAAAGAAACCCCTATGAAATTTTTGAATTTTTGGACCAACTTTGAAATGCAATGGAGAGAAAAAAAAAGAAAAGAAAAAAAAAGACAAAAAATGTGGACCTGGCTTCAGAAAGCAAACAGAGGCAATTGGCTAGCCTCTTTCTAGTGCAATTGGCCCCTGATATCAGAAAGAAATTGTCTTAGGCTGCAGGATAAACTTACAACAGTCAGAAATGACGGGGACCTGGGGCATCTACCCTAGCAGGTCCACTAGTTGAAATAAAGCTAGGAAACGAAGAGAGAGGCTTGAATTTTTTGTTGTTGTTGTTGGTTACGGGAGCGTCTTCCTCTGTGTTAATTAGTCTGTAAATGTAATAGGAGCAACATATTCAGTGTTAAATAGTTTAAAGGGACGATTAGGAACTAAGACAACTACAATAACTGGAGCCACAGGGAAGGAGGAGGAACGGCCATTCTTACAACCCCTTGATTTGCGTTTTGGGGGTAAGGAACTAAACCATGAATTTTTGTATGTACCAGAATGCCCGATTCCACTCTTGGGACGGGATCTATTAGCTAAATTAGATGCAACAATAACCTTTGAGGATAGAGAATTAATAATGAAGGTACCTGAGTCCAAAGTAGGACAAATCCTAATGATCAAAGATAAACCCTTTGTTAATATTCCAAGAGAAGTAGAAAATGCAGTTATACCAACAGTATGGGAAACAGATGTACCAGGGAAGTTGAAACTGGCACAACTGGTAAAGGTGGAATTAAAGGAAAGAGCCAAACCTGTTCAAATCAAACAATATTCACTTAAGATAGAAGCTAGGCAGGGGATAGTGAAAATTATTGACAAATTTCTCAAATATCAGATTTTGGAAGAATGTAAATCGGAATACAATACTCCAATTTTTCCAGTAAAGAAGGTGAATGGCGAATATAGATTGGTACAAGATCTTAGAGCAATAAATGAAATAGCGAAGGACATTCACCCGGTAGTGGCTAATCCTTACACATTGTTAACATCTGTGAGAGAGAAATATAAATGGTTTACTGTGATAGATTTAAAGGACGCCTTCTTTTGCATACCTCTTGATAAAGATAGTAGAAAATTATTTGCCTTCGAATGGGAAAATCCTCAGAGTGGACGAAAGACACAATTAACTTGGACAAGACTCCCACAAAGCTTCAAGAACAGCCCAACCCTCTTTGGAAGCCAGCTGGCCAAGGAACTGGAAATCTGGACAACGCAAGGACAAATACAGGTACCCAGAAGTCAGTGTTTGTTGTTACAATACGTAGATGATATTTTGATTGCCACAGAGAATGAGTCGCTCTGCACCTAAATAACCATCGAAATTTTAAATCAGTTGGGAACGGGTGGTTATAAAGTTTCAAAGGAAAAAGCAAAAATAGTTTGCTCAACTGTAACATATTTGGGGTGTGAGATTTCCCAGGGACAAAGAAATCTGGGCGTCAATAGGATAAAAGCTATATGCACCATCCCGGAACCTCAAAATCTCCATGAGCTAAGGGCCTTCTTAGGAATGGCTGGCTGGTGCAGATTATGGATAATGGATTATGGACTCATAGCTAAGCCCCTTTATGAAGCTCAGAAGGCACAGGGTTTTATTTGGGGAAAAATACAGAAAGAAGCTTTCAAGAAACTTAAAGACGCCCTAATGAAGTCACCAGCGTTGGGCCTACCAGATTTATCAAAAGATTTCCAGTTATTTGTACATGAAAGACAACGACTAGCACTAGGGGTACTAACCCAGAGACTGGGAAGCTGGAAAAGACCTGTGGGATACTTTTCCAAGCAGTTGGATGCTGTAAGTGCAGGATGGCCCTCATGTTTGCGGGCAGTAGTGGCAACAGTTCTCTTAATCCAGGAAACAAGGAAATTTACCTTGGAAAAACGTATTGAAGTTTTTTTATGGTAACAACCGTTTTAGAACAAAAGGGGGGCCTTTTGTTCACCTGTCCTGTAACACAGGTGGAGTAAGAGAGCAGTTGCTGATGGAAAGCCCAGTAACAGCCACTAACTGACCTCAGTTGCAAAAATCAAACAGATTGTCTCCAGCTTCAGGATTAACAAGGCCACTAGAAGTTTATGATGCCAAGTTATATGGAAATAATGAACAGCTGGGAGGATAGCTCCCCAGTATTGGGGTGACACATTTAGAGATTCCCAGTGGTGTAGAGAAGGCCAAACCATGAGCAGCACACTGGGTGAGGGAGTCAGACTGTCACCCCATCAAAGGATCAGACTGAGTGAGTGCCCTTGTCTCCTGGGGGTCCCTTGCGTGTTGTTTTTCTCCTCTGGGACTGGCTTGGTATAAGTATTGTGTACACGTTGCAGAATAGGAATCTTAGAAATGACTGTCCATCCATGATGCCTATCCCGCCTATGAAATTTTAAACTGTGTGTCACTGAGTAGTGTGTGGTTTGGTGCTTCTGGCTACACCAGCTCAATTCCCCTGTGATGTGAAATCAAAGGGGAAAAATTTACCTTAAAAAGAACAATGTGAGGCCAAGGCTACAGCACAAAGGTGTAATACTGCTATTCCAGAAGATATTTTTCTGGGATATCATTAGCTCCTTTGTTTCCCTATGATTAGGTGTAAAATCTTTCTCTACAACACATCATCTCCTTGTTGAATTGTTATTCACAAAAATAGAATTAAGTATCAAATAAAAAGAAATAAAATGGCAAGTGCATATTTTAAATATGTAATTCTTAAGCAATTGAAGTATTTCAAATTAAATTATAAAATGAAATCAAATTACTTGTGGCTTTCTCCATTATGCATATTTGCCAGGCAGACAAAATTGGAATTGTCACTGTTGCGTGCTTTTTCTTTTAGTGGCTGATACCAGGAGTTGCTGTGTTTTAAAGTTTTTGGACTACTCTTAGCTATGGATAGAGGTTTTCTCAGTGACAGTTACTTAGTTAAAATTTATCATCACACATGAATAATATGTAGGTGTTTCTGGACTTTTAATGCTTCTCAACTGCGTTGCTAAGGTTTTTGTTTGTTTGTTTGTTTGTTTTGGTAATTCTGTGTAGTGTATGTCTATCACTGAAGATTTTCTGTGTTGTACCAAGTTTGAATTCATTCCTCCAACCTCAGCTTGGTATGTGCAAAGCAGAATATTAAATATGTTGGAAAACTTAAATGAACAATATTTTATCAGGCTTTATGTATTCTCTGCATTTCATTTTACTTACATCTCCAAGATATTACAGGGAAAAAAAACACATATTTTAAAACTTAGCATTTTTAATATAACAGAAGTAGAAGTGGAAAAGGTAGAAACAGGAAGTTGTATTTAGTGGCACTGAAGTCAAATTGTGTAGTCAGGATTCCCTATGTTCCATTGGCATATTAATTTATCATTAGGAGACAGATTTCAAAACAGAAGGGGGAGTAAGCTCTTTCACTTCTGGTATAGAAAAATGAGTTGAAGGCCACAAAAATTATTGTTTGTTAAAGATTACAGATCTGTTGACCCTTTGTTAAAATACAATTTATCTATAAGCTGGAAATACTTTGATTCTTACTTTGTACAGAGTTTGCATAGTTTATTTCTTCAGATGTTGAATTGTTGCAGTATTCAAATATCAGAAATGTGTACTCCTTTTTCTAAATTCCTTGTTTAAAGGAATTGATTTTTCCCACATCATGTGAGGAAATAATAACCTTGGAAACAGAAAACTGCAAAGGAGAACCTGAAAAAGACCTGATGGTAAGCACCAATATCCAGCTCCATAATTTTGTGTCTATCATAGTATAAAGGAGGTGCTTTTGGGAATGTTATGATAATATTGAAAAATTTTGATTGGCTTATGGTATGATAACTTTCTCAGGGAGAATTCCAGTTCTCATGGTGATTTCATGGAGGAGCAGTTCAGCAAGTATAGTGAAGACAGCTGTATTTATTTATATGGCAACTCATCTTAAACTCTATGTTGCAGTAAAGAAGAAATAGCAATTCATGTCAGTTAGTTTCACACAAAACCACATCTTGGCTATATAAATGGCAGCAACAAATACAATGAACTTTCGCAGTCTGGTAAAGTGAATTTATTACTGTTGCCTATTTATTACATATGTGTTAAAGACCTACAGATCTCATTCAGGATCAGTCCTCATCTGGGCTTATATTGTGTAGACAGACAAGAACAGGCAGTTCTTGCCTCCATAATCTTTCCAGGTAATTATTGTCAAAATATAATCACTATAAAAACATGCTTTTGTGTCCTACTACAAAACACCACTTAAATGAACTTTTACATGTGATGTTAGCATTTTAACTTGAGATTAAATTCTGGTTAGATGAATTTATAAAGAAATCTCTTGTATTAATTTTAGTGAAGGCACAGTTTTAACTTCTATATGTTTGATACAGGTTCCAGTATTGGAAAGTGGAGCCTGCAGAGTATTATTGGAATTAGTTCTAGTGTTCTAGTGACTTCACTGAGGTGTGAATTACATCCAAAATGCCCTAGCTCACGTGGCACTGTTTGACTCTGGAAGAATATTGATTTTGATTCTTCTGATCAAGAATGGATTAACTAACCACTTACTGAGGAAAGGAATACATTGTGGCTATGAACTGAGGAAGAAACATTTTATACTCTTTAATTGGTTCTTATTTGCATATGAGCCTATTACTTTTAAGGCAATTTTTGGAAGCTCTTTGTAATGGCATCCTTAAAATCTCATTTCCTGCGCTCGGACACTGTATCCAAGGACTGCAATTGTTACCTGCAAAACACACACTGTATCTTTACCTTCTCATTGAACTTTTTTTTAGTTAAAGCAGTCCACATCTATTGAATAACTAAGCTTGTTTACCAGACATGTTTATGATATGTAAAAGTTTATTTAGCTGCCTAACAATCTTTTTATAACTGGCTTCTTAATTGTTTGCTTACTATGAGAACAAAACAAAACAAAAATCTATTCTGTCTAAACGGAAAACTTTTACTCAAATCTTCCAAATGCCTTTTCCCATGTATGTTCTCTGTCAATGAGTGAAAGTGATATATGGGCATATAATTGTAATCCACACTGCATATGCTCATAGAAATCCACCATAAATAAATAATTTTAAAAGCCATTTTCATTCTACTCTAAATGCAATTCAAAAGACCCATAGCTCTTATATAGTCATTTCTATCCCAAGGACTATCATGGTAAAACCATGAATATTCAGACCTTTAGACACACGCATACAAAGACTTTTAGACATCAGAGCATGTACAATGGAGCCAGCTGGCATAGTGTTAAGTGTTTGTAATATTTAGTCTGAGGTAAAATGAGAGCTTCTTTAGAGTTATTTCTTGTGCAAATATTTACAGAAAATTCTATACTTCCAGTGATATTCATATTCTTATTCTTTTTAAGAAATATCTGCAGCTAATGAAGTTATTTAGAATTATGATTGGGATCAAAATGTTAGAACACTGCTTTAAGCACTCTAAACTCAGAATCTTCAGGCTCAAATCATTTTCTGATTTTTGGTTTGTTTTTTAAATAAAAGTGTATCTGATTATTATTTTCACTTTTTATCTTCTTGTGGCAGTCAAAGATGCTGAATAACAACACTGTTGAGTTCTTTATTTGATTTTCTGTTACTCAGGTTCTTATAAAAGTATAGTTACCTTTTTTTACATTCCTACAGCCTCCCCCCTCCCCCCCATTAAATATTAGAATAGATTATCTATATTTTTATTGTTTTTTTTTTGTTTGTTTGTTTGTTTGTTTTCCAAAGTTACGTTGCTCACAATACATTCTCTATTTAAGTGTATCTCCTAAGGCCAAAAGTCATTAACACTAACCTTTTAACGAAACTGTCAGTCTCTTAACTGTGTATTTTCCTGAAAAATAGTTTGCACTTTACCTTTAACACCTAGGTGATTATGCTTTTATAAATATACACTTTTCAGGAAATGTAAGACAGTACTGTTTGCATTTGTGGTCTTTTTTGATGTTTCTTTATGCACTCTTAGTATTGTTTTATGCTTGTCATAGTTCTTCCTTGCGTAGTTGTGATGATGGGTGTGACTGAGAAAGATAACGAAACCCTAACACCTGTCAGAACGTGAGTTATATTGCTAAAATTCATATTTTGTGTGTTTTTAATGTGTTTGCATGCCATCAAACTATTAAGGCTGAGTTACAGAAATGTAGCTCACACATTTACATGTTATCAGGGTTTAATGTTGTTTCTCTTTATAGTAATCCTTATTAAAAATAAAATAATAAAACAGTGAGAGTTTTTCTAGAGAAACTTTAATTCTAAGTAATTACTATGAGTAACTCCAGTGGAATTGATGACGTATCACTGAAATAAATGAGCAGTTCACCATCAGTATAAGTGTACATAACACTGGGAAGTTTCCTTATAAAAAAGGAATTTGGAGTTAGTCTTAATCCACTGAAAATAATATGAAATAAGAAAAATATATTTTCAAACCCATAAAAAGTCTATTTCCTAGTACTAGTTACTTCAATGAATTGTTCAAGACTTACTGAAGGCTTTAGCAGAAATGTCAGCATTGAATATAGAATTGCTTTCCCCTCCCTCTTGCCTAGGAGCAGTGTTCAACAGTGCTTCAGAAAGAGCTTATCTTCCAGAGTTTCAATACTTCTAATTTACTTGCTGAAGAGAAGGTAAAACTTGAAAGTAGACCAACTGCCTCTGAAGAATTTGTTGCCTGTAGTTAATTAAATGGGAGAGGAGTCCACAGAATTTTTCTTTTGCACAGGTTTTGTATGAACTATGAATGGCCGTGGGTAACTGAGTTTCAAAAGCAGACAGTCTTGTTTCTGCCCCCTCTGGATGCTTCAAGTTAAGGCACTTTAAAATCACCAGAAATGCTTTCACATCAAGTTTTTCTATATAAAATGCTAAACTAATATTGCAAATTTGACACTGGATTTGACTTTTAAAGTAGAAATGTTGCTTGAAAGTAACCCTGAATCCTTTGCACTAAAACACATATTTTCTCATTTAATCATTAGTTTTCAATGAAAACTGTTCCTTATATCAGACTCTCCTAGTTACACATAAAATTCTGTAACCAAGAAAACTATGAAAAATGTTATAGCAGCTTGTCCTAAGTTCAAAAAAAATCAAATTTTCTTCTAGAATTATAGAAACAAACAAAGAAGTTAAGGGTTCTGTAGTGGGTTTACGTGGGAAGGTTTTGGTAGCAGCGGGCCATAGGGGTGGCTTCTGTGAGAAGGCTCTAGAAGCTGCCCCATGTTTGGTAAGGGCCCCACTGCTGACCAGAGCTGAGCCAATAGGTGATGTTGTTTTTCCGCCTCTGTGAGAGCATATTTAAAACAGGGAAAAAAAAAACGCTGCGCCACACAGCAGCTGGGAGAGTGAGGGGAGTGAGGAACAGCCTTGCAGGCGCCAAGGCCAGTGAAGAAGGAGGGGGAGAGGTGCTCCAGGCGCCAGAGCAGAAGTCCCCTGCGGCCTGGGGTGAGGACCATGGTGAAGCAGGCTGTCCCCCTGCAGCCCATGGAGTACCACAGTGGAGCAGGGTTCCACGCTGCAGCCCGTGGAAGAGACCACAGTGGAGCAGGTGGACCTGCACTGATGGAGACTGCGGCCTGTGGAAGACCCCTGCCGGAGCAGATTCCGTGCCAGACCTGTAACCTGTGGAAAGGAGACCATGCAGGAGCAGGTGGCCTGGCAGGAGCTGCTGCCCGTGGGGGATCCAGGTTGGAGCAGTTTGCTCCTGAGGGATGGACCCCGTGGCATGGACCCATATCTGGAGCAGTTCTTGAAGAGCTGCTGCCTGTGGGCAGCCCACGCCCGATCAGTTCAGCAAGGACTGCATCCCGTGGGAGGGACCCCACAGCACAGGGGACAAGAGTGACCGAGAAGGAGCGGCGGCGAAGAAGCGCTATAGACTGACCATAACCCCAATTTCGCCGTTCCCCTGCGCCGCTCGAGGGGAGGAGGTGGAAGATGGTGGATGGGGGGGAAGGTGCTTTTAGTCTCTTTCCTTTGTTTCTCACTTCTCTAGCTTCTTAGTAATAGGTAATAAATCTTACTATCTCCCTATGCTGAGTCTGTTTTGCCCGTCACGATAATTACTGTGCAATCTCCTTGTCCTTATCTCAACCCTTGAGCCCTTTTCATCGTATTTTCTCCCTGTTCCTCTTTGAGGAGGGGGAGTGAGAGCGTGGTTGTGGTGGAGCTCTGCCGCCCACTCGAGTAAAACCACCACAGACTCATAAGACGGTGCTTTTTAAAAACTTGTTTTTAACTAAACATTGTATTCACCTATTTCATTATTTAATTGGAACATCCATTGCATGAGTAAAATTCTGCTTAACATCTTATGCTTACTGTGAGGACAGTAGTTCTTTATTTTTCTCTTGATGACTTTCCTTTTCCTTTCAATTCTTGTTAGAAACATAAGTTGCCCTCAAGATGGCCCCATGGCAAAACAGACCCAGAAATGCCATGGTTCTGAAAGTCTTGGAAGCCATGAATAGACGCTTGCCTACTTGTTGACATGGTTTTGGCTGGGACAGATAATTTTCTTCATATAGCCTCACACAAAACAGTATTTGCATTTCTGATGAAAGCAGTGGGATAACACACCAATGTTTTTAGTTGTTGCCGAGCAGGGCTTACACAGAGCCAAGGACTTTTCTGCTTCTCACGCTTCCCTGCCAGCAAGGAGACTGGAGGTGCACGAGGAGTTGGGAGGGGACACAGCCAGGACAGCTGACCCAGGCTGACAAAAAGGATATTGGAAAGAGTTAAAGACTTGCTGCTCCACCTGGACTGTCACAAGTCCATGGGGCCAGATGGGATCCATCCGAGGATGCTGAGGGAGTTGGCAGATGTGATTGCTGGACTGCTTTCCATCATCTATCAGTAGTCACGGTCATCCGGAGAGGTTCTGGATGACTGGGGACTTGCTAATGTGATGCCCATATCTAAGAAGAGTCGTAAGGAGGACCCAGCCAACTGCAGGCCTATCAGCCTGACCTCAGTGCCAGGAAAGGTGAGGGAACAGGTCCTCTAGAATGCAATCTCACAGCATATGTGGGGCAACCAAGGGATATGGCCCAGTCAGCATGGGTTCATGAAGGACAAGTCCTGCCTGACTAACCGTATCTTCTTCTAAGACTGGGTAACTGCCTGGTGGATGAGGGAAAGGCTGTTGACGTAGTCTACCTTGACTTCAGCAAAGCCTTTGACACGGTCTCCCACAGTATTCTCCTGAAGAAGCTGGAAGCCCACGTCTTGGACAGGTACACTCTTCAATGGGGTTAAAACTGGCTGGACAGCCGGGCCCAAAGAGTGGTGGTGAATGGAGTGAAATCCAGTTGGCGACCACCGGTCAGGAGTGGTGCTGCCAAGCGGTTGGTATTGGGACCCATCCTCTTTAATATCTTTATTTATAATTTGGAAGAGGGAATTCAGTGCACCCTCAATAAGTTTGCAGATGACACCAAGTTGTGGCAGTAAGTATCGATCTGCTGGAGGGTAGGAAGGTCCTTCAGAGGGACCTGGGCAGGATGGGTTGATGGGCAGAGGCCAATGGGACGAGGTTTTACATGGCTAAGTGCTGGGTCCTGAACTTAGGCCACAACAACCCCATGCAGTGCTACAGGCTTGGGGCAGAGTGGCTGGAAAGCTGTGCAGAGGAAAAGGATCTGGGGGGGTTGGTCAATGCTCACCTGAATGTGAGCCGTCAGTGTGCCCAGGTGGCCAAGAAAGCCAACAGCATCCTGGCTTGTATCAGGAATAGCATAGTCAGCAGGATCAGGG
Organism: Anser cygnoides; assembly: GCF_040182565.1. NCBI lineage: Eukaryota > Metazoa > Chordata > Aves > Anseriformes > Anatidae > Anser > Anser cygnoides. The sequence continues at coordinate 81,506,662 of NC_089875.1, forward strand.
AGGTGATCGTTCCCTTGTACTCTGCTCTGGTGAGGCTGCATCTCAAGTTCAGTTTTGGGCCCCTCACTCCAAGAAAGACATTGAAGCCCTGGAGCCTGTCCAGAGAAGAGCTACAAAGCTGGTGAAGGGTCTGGAACACAAGTCTTATGAGGAGACGTAGATGGAACTGGGGTTGTTTAGTCTGGAGAAGAGGAGGCTCAGGGGAGACCTTATTGCTCTCTACAAGTACCTGAAAGGAAGTTGTGGGGAGCCAGAGGTTGGCCTCTTCTTGCAGATAAGTAGTGTTAGGACAAGAGGAAATGGCCTCAAGTTGCACCAAGGGAGGTTCAGGTTGGAAATCTGGAGAAATTTATTCTCAGAAATTGTGGTTAGGCATTGGAACAGGTTGCCCAAGGAGGTGGTGGATCCACCATCCCTGGGGATGTTTAAGGAAAGACTGGATGTGGTGCTTCGGGACATGCTTTAGTGAATGATATTGGTGGTAGGGTGCTGTTTGGACAAGATGATCTTGGAGGTCTTTTCCAACCTTAATGATTCTGTGATTCCATACCATGGTGGCATCATGCTCAGCAATAACAGCTGGGGTAAAGAAGGAGGAAATGAAGGACATTAGGAGTTGATGTCATTTGTCTTCAGAAGGAAGCTTTTTTTTTTTTTTTTTAAGAAAAGAAAAATGAAATTCTCAAACTTTCATTTCTATTTTAAATTGGTGTATGTGTGACATGTATTCCTTAAATAATGTTTTGCCAGAGGACTGAGAAGTGATTATTTGAGTCTGTTCCTTCTTGAGCTTTTCCCATTGATTGCAATGGGAGTTCAGATAAGCCCTTAATACACAACATTTTCTTTCGTAGAAGAGCATCTGCAGTTAGGTCATTTAATCTATTCTCACACTAATTTAGGGTTATTTCCCCACAGTAAATGCACTGGCTAGTTTAGTTTGAAAAATCACAAAAAGATTTCACTTGAAAACTCCTTAAGATTGTTTTTAAGCCTAATACATTGTACCACATAAATTTAATGATTTTATTTCAAAATGTTGTTAAAGAGAGAGAGGGGGGGAGAGAGAGAGAGAGAAAAAATAGAAAAGAAGTCCTTTCCCTCAGATTTCCTGAGGCTTGATTCATACTCTTTATAAACCTATCCTGCTTGAAATTCTGCTATCCTCAAGATAGTTATTTTTTTATACGTGTTCCATTACTTTATGGTATAGAAATTGGATTTAACAGATCCCAACTACCTGTCTTTCTTCTTTAAAATATCGTTATCAGGTTGGCCTCTCATAGGTGTTCTTCTTTTTCATAATTTTCCAAAAATAACTACTACCAATGATTACTCAGTCATTGTGCTCTGATTTCTCAAATATATTTGGAAGCAAAATTGGGTTGCCTCTTGCCTATTGAGAAAGAATGTGCTCCTAACTGACTGGTAGTGCTATACTTTTCTCTCAAAGTAGATGTAATCAAAAAAAAAATGATGAGAAAGATTTATGATTAATGAAATAAAAATAAACAATATACTTGTTATGTTTCTGACCATTTTAATCTACACACACACACAAAATCTAACAAATTTTAAAACTAAGACCAATGTATCCATTATAATACTTACAGGGAAAAGCAGTTTAGCTGAGTATACATTTTTCAGATATGAAGTTCTTGGCTGTGATATCATTTAAGAGGACATATCCAAAACAAACTTCACCAAGTCATATGTAACTGTGGGCTTCATCAATCTGTAATTTAAACATTTATGTCAACTTTTTTTCTTCTGCTTTTTTCTGATTCCCTAATAAAAGTCTATGTTCTTAAAGTTCTTTACTATCTGCATCTTTATGGCCTCTTGAATAATTTAATCCTTAGATAAAAATGTATACTCCCCATTTTTTGCTTTCCTGATTCTGCTGCACATTTTAAAACTGTATCCAGTGTCTCTGAAAACAATGGGGATTTTAGCACTGATTTCAAAGATGTAGAATACTTATGATACCCTCAAACATACTTGATCCTCATTAGAAAGCAAATCATTTTAAAATAAAATACTCATGCTCATATGTTCAAGAGAATACACAAGTGGTAACGAAGCATGCCCTTAATTCACTTGGAAGAAAACGTATCTGTGTAAAGTATTAAAAGACTCGTTAAAGGACGGATGAGTGATGCTTTGGATGAAGGCAGGCAGCCTGTCAGGAAAACCCATGAGGGTGGTCTGCAGGCCCCCTCATGTGCACTTTCAGATTGCATGATTTACCGTGGCACCATGGAGTTCTGTGTATGTAGGTAAGTGGTAAGAACATCTCACAAAACTTCAACTGTTTAGAAGTTAGATGTCAAGTTAAAGCTATTTATCTAGTATTTCTCCATAGTCAAGATAGATACATCTAGAATGTGATCCATCCCAGGTCAGATTAATTGTACCTGTCAGTCCTACTCTGTTGAGAATAGATGGTGTCTTAATAACAAAACCAGATGATTATTTTTCAGACAGTAAATATTAGATTAAATGACTCCTACCTCAAAGTTAACATTCCCTGGCAGCCTGTTTAGCCTTCAGTTCTACACATGAAAATTGCACATATATGAATAGGAGACCTGTATCTGATGGTCCAGTTCTGCATGTGGAATGAGGGTCTTTCATGGCCCAAAAGATTGGTTTCACTATTTCAGATTTGTAGATTATTCAGTTTAAATGATTTTAGATTCTTGAGCTCAGTTCAAAGCACCTGATTCTAGGTGCAGATTCTACAATGTGCTTAAAGTTTCAGATAAATTAAAGCTGTATTCTAGTACTGTATATTGTAGGTGGTTAAAACTTCCTGATTATATAAGAATTGCACAGTTTAAATGTTAATTTAGTCTTTTTTTTTTATAATATATATATGCTTAGTTTGAATTAAATAATCTTGTTCCTTGGGCTAAACACTTGATTGTTATTGATATGGATGATCAGATTTATGATATCTTTGGGGATGTATGATAAATCAATTTATGGTCACAAACTAAGTGAATTTCTAGCCAGGAATCAGGAGCAGACTTTTCACAGTGAGAATAATAAAGCATTGAAATGTATCGTCCAGAGAAGTTAATGAAATCCTTGGAGGCTTTCATGACACTACTGAATAAAGACCTGAGCAACCTGCTCTGAATTCTATGCTGTCCCTCTTGTGAACAGGAATTTGCAACTAGGTAAACTCCCTGGCCTGAATGATTCTGTGATAGTATGATTTCCCCTCTGGATGCAAATATTGGCATGCTGAGATAGCTTTGCAAACTCTTATAGAGAGCTGAGACAGACCTGCTATTTGCAGAGCATGTAATTGCTGATGACACATGGATCAGTTCTCAAGGGAACTGGAGGTTGTGAACTCCAGCCAGAGGTAAGAATTTCACTGCAGCATTGTCTGGCGTGTTCTGTATGCAATGCCAAACAGAGACAGAATCTCCCTGGGTGTTAGATTAATCCATGTAAAAAAGAGGAATTTAAATTTAATGATAGAATATAGGAAAACTTTTTAAAATAGAATTAAAGCAGGGAAGATCGGTGGAATGAGAAAATAAAGGTCTATGGTAAGCAGACTTCTTACAAACAGGCAACTGGACCAAATGTAAATACAACTTAGCCATACCGAACATAACAGAGAATCTCAGTAGCTTGAAATACAATAACCAAAAATACTACTTTAAAATTAAGGCTATGTATGATCAACGACCCAACCAGGATGTTGAAAATGGTTCTGAAATGGTAAGAGAGAAAAGCATAATCATAATAGGAGACTTCAGTTATTCATACATAGACAGGGTTAATGTTATGTTATAAAACATTACATTAAAAAAAAATCAAATGCTCTTTGGAGCAATTTGCTTCTAACAAATCACAGAAATGAAATCTTCTTTTGAAATGTTCTTGAGAAAGACACAATACCTGATTCAAGAATTATTGTAATAGTGACCTCAGTGATTTCTTTAAGTAAAAAGAAAAAAATAATGTCCACAATTTAACAGAAAAATGTTTTATTTATTTAAAAAGAGAAATGCTCTAAGAGTGCAGAAAGCAGTTCAAAAGATTACCTAAAAAAAAAAAAAAAAAAAAAAAAAGAAAGATAAAATATTTTCAGGGTGCGTGATATAAGGCTTTAGGATAAAAGAGAAAAATGAAGAGATTTGGCCATGGCCATCTGCACAGCATGGGTAACCAGAAGAATAAAGCAGTAGGTTGTAGAAATGTTTTCTTCCTAAAGTTAAAGTCTTCTCCACTGAAAGTAGAATTTCAAAAAAAAATACCCAACAACAAACAAACAAAAGAAATGAACAAACAAATAAACAAAAACACCTAAAGAACAGCTTGTGAAAATCATTGTAATAAAAGGCTTTCCAAGTGCCCTGCCTGGAAGTCAGATGACTGTCAGAAAGCTAGTGGAGCTCAAAATTGTCAAGGTGTACAGTGAACTTCCAATGATATTAAAACCATACGACCATAACAGACATTATTAGTGAGGTAAGTCTGAGGAACTTTTTCTAACTGAAACAAAACAGATGGACATAAACAAAAACAATTTCCCAGAAACAGGGACTATTCACCCAAGAGTTCTAAAGGAATTCAAATCTGACATCAACAGTTTTTGTTTTATAACCTAGCCTTCAAAAGAGCATGAGGAATAGAACAAAAACAAACAAACAAACAAAAAGCTATATTAATTTCAAAAAAGACTTTCTGTGTTGAAAAAAAAATCTATAGAAATCATATTAAAGAATGGAAGTAGAAGATACATGGTTAAACAAGAATAAATATCTTTCAGATGGAAATCACACATTATAAATCTATTAAAATTAGTTAAGATAAGCAGAGAAGATATTGATGGAATTAAAAAAAAATATATAATAAAAAGAGACCTCTTCATTGCATACATTCACTAAAAGTTACTAAAGAAACCATGATGGGATAGAAGGGAAAATGTTCTAGTGGATTTTGTTAGTAACTGTTAAAATGTAGAAAAAATGAAACAGGAATATAAATATTTTTTCACTATAAAAGTGTCCTTACCAGTGGGGTCTCACACTCTCTCTTTCTTGTGCTCTTCAGTATCTTTGCAAGTGGTCTGGTAAAGATAATGAACACTGAGGTGACAGAGGTTTCTGATGAAACAGTTATGGGATGATTTTGAATAGAGTAAGATAAATGTACCTAAAATGAACAGTTGAAAGATCTTATGATACTAAGGATAAAATTAATCTAATCTAAATTTAGCTGTCTATAAGTTTGACATCCAGCCTAAACTTGGCAGTTAAGTTTCCAGTATGGTGTGTGGGGAAAAAAAAAAAAAAAAGCACTTTAGAAAGATGATATATCCATTTCTGCTTACAGAAAGATGAACTACTTTCTTTACTGTTTATAGGTAAATCTTGGATAATTATCATAGGTCTGATATTTTACATTTTTACAGCTTTGAGAGGAAACCTATACAAATTATCTGGACAATGAATACCCAGATAAAATTCAATGCAAATAAATGCTAAGTAATGCATACGAGCAGTATAACACTATCTTTAAATTTAGCAATGAGTGTATGAATATATACTAAATTATGTGTACTAATATATTCAGAAAACAGATTTCAAATTCACACAATTTACATGGATGGTTCTTTAAAATAAGTACATAAGTGACAAGGAGAAGTAAAAAAATGCAGTGGAGAGTAGGAATTATCAGAAATGAAATACATTTAAAAAAACATAAAAGTATAATCACTAGGTAAATCAAAATCATATTTTTTTTTTCCAAAACATAAGCTAAATATATTAGGGAAAAAAAAAAAAAAGCAAAAAAAAAAAAGCAAAACAAAACCAAAAAAAAAACACAATGGTTTAGATGCTCAGATGCATAAACAGATGGATAACTGCCAACTTCAAAAGGGATACAAAGTTTCAAGAATCATATCTGGATGTTTTCACACAGCCCTGAAAATTTCTTATTTAATAGTCTGACAGCTCTTACACTTTTAACTCCATTTTACAAACATTTTTTTACTGACTGTGTACAGTTGCATAAATGTGGATATTCTTTCTGCACTGAACACTATGAGCACAAGTATTTTTTTCTTAATAGAAATGTAATGATATCTCTTTGGACATTGTTTTTTGCTGTTATTATTAGGCAAATAAGCTGGTTGACTGGCAAGAAAATGACCTCATAAGTCCTTGTTTCTTGTCAGTATAATTTTGGCAAAATAGAATTATTAGATCACTGGATTTTTATTACTAATATATTTTCTTAATCCATGTTTCTTTCTGTGATTGGTTTACTCCACTGGGCAGGCGAGTTCCACCTTAGTCACTCTTTCACTCCACCTCCTCAAAGGGAAAGGGGGAGATAATACAATGAAAAGGGTTCGAGGGTTGAGATAAGGACAGGGAGATCACTCAGCAATTATTGTGATGGGCAAAACAGACTCGGTGTAGGGAGCTTACAGATATTTATTACCTATTACTAATAAGCTAGAGAAGTAAGAAACAAAGAAAACAAACTAAAAACACCTTCCACCCATCCACTGTCTTCCACCTCTATCCCCCGAGCAGCACAGGTGAATGGAGGGCGTGGGGGGGTGGGGTGGAATGGGGGCTGCGGTCAGTCTATAGCACTTTGCCTCCCCCGCTCCTTCACGGTCACTCTCTCCCCCTGCTCCACGCGGGGTTCCTCCTACAGGATGCCGTCCTTCCCAAACTGATCGTGCATGCACTTCCCACAGGCAGCAGCTCTTCAACAACTGCTCCCACATGGCTCCGTACCACGGGGTCCATCCCCCAGGAGCAAACTGCTCCAGCACGGGTCCCCCACGGGCGGCAGCTCCCCCCAGACCCCCTGCTCCTGCGTGGGCTCCTCTCCACGGGCTGCAGCTCCGGCCCGGGGCCTGCTCCTGCGGGGGCTCTCCATGGGCCGCAGCCTCCTCCAGGCCACATCCACCTGCTCCACCGGGGGCTTCTCCACGGGCTGCAGCCTGGAGATCTGCTCCATGTGGGACCCATGGGCTTCAGGGGGACAGCTTGCACCACTAGGGGCCTCAGGGTGCAGGGGAACTTCAGCTCCAGTGCCTGAAGCACCTCCTACCCTTCTTCTACAATGACCTTTGGGTCTGCAGGGCTTGTTCTCACTCCTTACTCTGCTGTTGCACAGCAGTTTTTGTTGTTGTTTTTTGTTTGTTTGTTTTTCTCCTTTCTTAAATCTGCAGTCACAGAGGCACAAACAACATTGTGTGTTGGCCTTCCTCTGGCCAGCAGCATGTCCCTTTGGAGCCAGCTGAAACTGGCCCCTATATAACATGGGGCAGCTTCTAGGTTCTTCTCACAGATGCCATGCCTGCAGCCCCTCCCTACCAAAACCTTGCAGCGTAAACCCACTACACTTAACTACTTTGGTGAGCCTTAAGACTATTTCTTAAGTATGTATTCTTCACTTTAAGGCGTACTCCCCTCTTTACAAAAGTGGCCACTGCTTCAAAATGAAATTTCATGTTCAATTCTTAATCGTATATACTTTCAAATAAATTTAGTGTCTTATGGCTTTGTCATGAGTTTGCTTTTTCCTCCTGATTTGTATTTCAGATCAAATTAAATACCTGATATGAAGCATATGAAATCAAACCCGAAGTCTTCTAATAGGAATAATGAAATTGCTGGAAAACTTTGATGAAAAAGTCATAGTAGGAAGAATGCAAAGTACAGAGGAAGGTTGAAAGTTGGCTACACATGGAGAGCCTACTTCAGTAGTTTGACTTCAAAGAATCACTGCACTGCTTTACACTTGTATTTTTAAATTCTTGTAGTTGCGCACCGTCTTTGGCAATGGTTAAAGGAGTGCAAATATAGTTCATTCATCACAAGAAATGCTTATTCTAAGTGATGGTAGGCATTATTCATTAGATACTGCAAAAAGATTTTGATAGCAAAAGCGTATGCTTTGGCTGATATTTCTAGAATTAAGTAGCCTCAAGGGATTTGATTGAAAATGTCAGCTGAGGTATGACAGATAGCTTGTAAAAACATTAGCAGTGTTTAAGGTTCTACCACTGTTAGTTATGTTTTAATTAAAACTCTCCATAGATAATGCCTGACATATTATTTAAAGATGATTCCTGAAATTTTAGAGATGAAATGTTTCTTCTGGGAAGTTACATATGTTTTAGATTTGTCCTAGTATTGGGATGCAACAAATAGAAAAGATAAACTAAGTAAATTTTATGAAAGTTGATTTGTCTGCTATTACACAGGGTTACTTCCTATTGTCCAAACACAATATTTGTTATTGCCTACTTGTATTCAAAAATTCAAAAAGATATTACTGAGGTTCTAGGAAGAGGATGACTGTTATTTCATATATTCTAGAAGCTTTAAAAAAGATCCTAAGCAAAAAGTGTTTTGAAAACCTCCTTTAGAATTCTTATAAGAAAGTCTGGTGTTATTTATTTATTTATTTATTTATTTGCATCCATGTGATATCTGAAGAGTATAAAACTATAAACACCCACAACAAGAAGAGAAATATTAAAGCCCACAGCCTATACCCCTTAATAATTTCCTCTGGAAATCTTTAATTCATATATGATATGAACTACACACACAGTTGCAACACTGCCAGATATTTCTAATATTAATTTATATTAAGTTATATAGAATATTTCTAATATTTTTCATATTAGTGGAAAACACAGTTCAGCTTTATGTCATATATTTGTGAATGAAATAAATGCCAAAAAAAAGAACTAGATTAGAAGTAGAAGCATGAAAACATTGAAAGTAAAGCTTACTATATCTATGGAGTGGATTTCAAAATACTGGTTAATTCCAATGCTCGTCAATTTATTTCTCAGGTAACAGCAAGACAAAATATGTCATATATATTTCATATGTTCTTACTCACAAGTGACTTAATATTTTCTTAGAACAATGTTATTAGTTCAGATGGTCTCTTTCAAGTTTGTGTCTGTTCATCAGCTTTGTCGTCTGCATCATCATACACCAGCCATTCTTCTGCCAGACAGAGATTGTGCTTAAAAGTAAAATTGCTTTGCACTAACACTACTAGGGATAAATAGCAGATAGCAGTAGCAGCTGTTAGGATACTCTATTTCTTCCTGGTGGGGAAATGACTGCTACCATGCTGCTAGCTAGACTGACAGAAAAAGAAAAGAAGCAAAATAGCTTGCATTCCTCTGATCTATTTTCAAAGGGGTCAAAACCTCAAATTGAGTACTTTGCTAATATATTTCGCCATTCATTTGACATTTTATTTTGAGTTGTTGAAAATATTGGTGAAACTTTGCTCACTTTGAAATTAAACAGATACTGCAATTAAATGCAATTTTAACCTGAAGCAGGTAGGCTAAAGCTCAGTGATAGTCTCAATTCCTAACTTATAACTAGAAAGCTAGAATATATAAAAATATATATACACATATTAAAGAAGATTTCATATATTGTTCATTTGTCCCACAGAAAGAAATCTGGCAACTTAAAGTTAGTCAGAAATCCCCTACAGTTCAGGTGGAAACAGTTAGAGACCTGCTGCTCCACCTGGACTGTCACAAGTTCATGGGGCCAGATGGGATCCACCCTAGGGTGCTGAGGGAGTTAGCAGATGTGATTTCTGGGCCGCTTTCCATCATCTATCAGTAGTCACGGTCATCCGGAGAGGTTCTGGATGACTGGGGACTTGCTAATGTGATGCCCATATCTAAGAAGAGTCGTAAGGAGGACCCAGGGAAGTACAGGACTGCCAGCCTGACCTCAGTGCCAGGAAAGGTGAGGGAACAGGTCCTCTAGAATGCAATCTCACAGCATATGTGGGGCAACCAAGGGATATGGCCCAGTCAGCATGGGTTCATGAAGGACAAGTCCTGCCTGACTAACCGTATCTTCTTCTAAGACTGGGTAACTGCCTGGTGGATGAGGGAAAGGCTGTTGACGTAGTCTACCTTGACTTCAGCAAAGCCTTTGACACGGTCTCCCACAGTATTCTCCTGAAGAAGCTGGAAGCCCACGTCTTGGACAGGTACACTCTTCAATGGGGTTAAAACTGGCTGGACAGCCGGGCCCAAAGAGTGGTGGTGAATGGAGTGAAATCCAGTTGGCGACCACCGGTCAGGAGTGGTGCTGCCAAGCGGTTGGTATTGGGACCCATCCTCTTTAATATCTTTATTTATAATTTGGAAGAGGGAATTCAGTGCACCCTCAATAAGTTTGCAGATGACACCAAGTTGTGGCAGTAAGTATCGATCTGCTGGAGGGTAGGAAGGTCCTTCAGAGGGACCTGGGCAGGATGGGTTGATGGGCAGAGGCCAATGGGACGAGGTTTTACATGGCTAAGTGCTGGGTCCTGAACTTAGGCCACAACAACCCCATGCAGTGCTACAGGCTTGGGGCAGAGTGGCTGGAAAGCTGTGCAGAGGAAAAGGATCTGGGGGGGTTGGTCAATGCTCACCTGAATGTGAGCCGTCAGTGTGCCCAGGTGGCCAAGAAAGCCAACAGCATCCTGGCTTGTATCAGGAATAGCATAGTCAGCAGGATCAGGGAGGTGATCGTTCCCTTGTACTCTGCTCTGGTGAGGCTGCATCTCAAGTTCAGTTTTGGGCCCCTCACTCCAAGAAAGACATTGAAGCCCTGGAGCCTGTCCAGAGAAGAGCTACAAAGCTGGTGAAGGGTCTGGAACACAAGTCTTATGAGGAGACGTAGATGGAACTGGGGTTGTTTAGTCTGGAGAAGAGGAGGCTCAGGGGAGACCTTATTGCTCTCTACAAGTACCTGAAAGGAAGTTGTGGGGAGCCGCCTGTTCTTGCAGATAAGTAGTGATAGGACAAGACGGAATGGCCTCAAGTTGCACCAAGGGAGGTTCAGGTTGGAAATCTGGAGAAATTTATTCTCAGAAATTGTGGTTAGGCATTGGAACAGGTTGCCCAAGGAGGTGGTGGATCCACCATCCCTGGGGATGTTCAAGGAAAGGTTGGACAGGGTGCTCAGGAACATGGTTAGTGCATGATATTGGTGGTAGGGTGATGTTTGGACAAGATGATCTTGGAGATCTTTTCCAACCTGATTGTTGATGATTCTATGATTCTGTTTTTCTATGAAAATACAATTCTCTTTGATGTAAAAGGGTATGGCATAGTTCAAGAGCATAATATTTACAACAGTTGTGTCAAAGGACCACATACAATGCAGTCCTCACCTCTTTTATTCCAGTCCCTTTTCCACCTTTAGTTGAGCAAAGATCGTGGAAATCTCTTTTATGCCGAATCCGTGGGAGAAAGAAAAACAAACCAATCTCTAACGAAGTTGATAAACATGAAACGAAATACAACTGTATTTATATGTCATATTTTTATTCAGGTATTTATATTGCTGCTATTTTATACTTTGATTCTGGTAATTATTGTCTTAAATAACTAAAATAGCAGTCAAGAAGTTTTTTTTTCTTTTTTTTTTTCTTTTCTTCCCAGTGACATCTGTTGTACATGTAATCAGGCATTTTGTTTTGCATCATCTCCAAGTTACTACTCCCCAGTATAAAAATATGATAATATAGAATCACAGAACCTTTTAGGTGGGAAAAGACTCCTAACATCATCAAATCTAATCAGCACCTAACACTACCAAGTCCACCACTAAACCTTATCCCTAAGCACTACATCCACATGTCTCTTACATACCTCCAGGAATGGTGACACCACCACTTCCTTGGCCAATCTGTTCCAATGCCTAACCACTCTTTCTGTGAATAAATTCTTCCTGATATCTGATCTAAACCTCCCTTGTACAGCTTGAGACCAATAATAGGTACCTTCAGAAATCCTTACCTACACTCCAGAAAAAAAGAATGCACTTAAGAAGACCAAAAGGTGCATGCTGGAAACCATTTGCATTTTTATGGAAACTAACATGTCTCTGAAGAATTCAGCATATTCATTCTTGAACACAATCTACCATCACTTTATATATTATCTAGCACTCTCAACATAGGCAGTTGTACAGAGTTCTGTCACAAAACTATTTCAGATTTCAAATTCCCACATTTCTTTGAAATAAGGACAAATCATAGAAAACACTTGACACCTGTAAATAAAAATCATTCTAACAGCCTCCTTATTAACTCACAGGCCTTCACATATATCCTTTTTTTTTTTTTTTTTATGAGTATTTTAAAATATTAGGGTTGTCTTGATCCCACAATTTTAACTTTTCTGGTTTAAGCCCAGTCAAAAGAAAATCATTATGTTTGCCCAAAATCAAATATTCAAACTGCATGCTTTTTGAGAAGTTTATAGGCATCCCATTGACCCAGGATAAGACGGTGAAGATAAATATTTCCTCCTTTTCAGATGGCTGCTATTTCCAAATATGTTTTCTTTTTTATATCTGCTCAGAAATCCTTCCTACACTACAATCCTTTATTTTCTTTCTAACTACACACATTGGAATGACACAGAGGCCGTAAGTGGCATACTAGAGCTTTCTGAAACTGTATTGGGAGCTAAAATTATGTAAAAAATGTAAACCAGTTCTCTATAGCATGGATGCATTTCACCAATAGAGCTCCCGAGTCACAACATCTGCTATACAACTGTAATTGCTGGTCAAAGGCCTTCTTCTTCACTTCTGTTCATAGCACAGAATCTATTTACTTTGTTCTATGCATCAGAATAGTTGAATTTCACCCTATTGCAATATCTATCAAAATCGTGTTTGATGTGATGCTAAAGTAATTGTGTGTGCAAAAATACAAAAAGAATTGCAATTCAATGACCATCATCATTGGAGTAATAGTTTCCAACTCCCATAAAAATTGGTCCAATATATAATAGACCATTATGATAATGATTTTTTTTTACTAACTTGGCTCAAATCACAAAGCTAAATCTCTGCATAATGTTTTCACTTTTGGATTACTGTAGTGTACTCAATTCTTTTGCCTGTGGCAGTTACATATTCCCAAATACTATTTTGCTCTTACTTTCTTTGTTGGTCAGCTGTTTGTGACAAAAATCTTGACAAATTAGCTATGTTCAGAAGCCAGCTGCCTTGACCTATTGACCTAAAATGGGAAATAAATAAATAAATACATCTCTCTGACCCCAGAGTGTGCTGATATTTAGGGAAAAGGATTACATTTGAAGTAGATAATTCTTCCATTTAATACTGTTTTTACAACCGAGGATGCAGACGTCAATAAAAAGCAAACAAATTATTATGGCTATTTTTGTTGTTGTGTTGCTGACATTGTTTTACAATGTTGTTATTCTGTGCAACCCATTCTTTGGGGATTATGGAGGAAGGGGGAATTTTTATGAAAAGCCACATAGGAGATGACAATTCACCATGGGACTGAAACAAAAGAAAGACTCATTTGCATGCCTACTATGGCTGGTGAGGTCACTCACCTTTTTTAAAAGGATACAAACTAAATATATGCAGGTACATTTTTCAGTTGGTGTTGTGTGGTTAGCTTGATGTATGCTTATTGGCTTTATTCTCTCTTCTGGGTAAATACATACTATCCAGACATGAAATTTCAAATAACATTTTTCGGTTGGTGGATGAAATTTCTGTGTAAATATACAAAGATTAAGGTATTGTGCCTGCTCCATATCAGGATAATTGGGACTGCACAGTTTGAGAAGGTTGTATTTTGACATCCTGCATTTGCACAAGGAAAATCTGATGTTTTATCATCCTGTGTTAGGTCCATTCCATCAGAATGCAAAGCAACTCAGATAGTTGTATTTTAACTACACTTAGTCCTTCCTTAAAAGACTAGTAACATCGTACACATTTTAGAAATCTTTTCCAGCATTTGTTTAAAATAGATTTTAAGTTAAAATGGCTTTTTAAATGCTGTTTTCATTTTAAATTGTTTCAAAATAGGTGAGAACAGGAGACTCAGGATTTTGTAACCCACAAACATATTTGTGTATTGCAGCATAAAACATTACATTGTCCAATATCTACTTGTTCCAGATACCTAAATCAATCATATCTAAATTAAAGTCCAGGTTCTACACAAAATGCATGAGAAAATTAAAACTCTGAAGAAATGTACCACAAGATCTATGGAGCTTTTGAATCCTGTCATGGTTTTCATCCCTTGTCCCACTCTCTCCGTAAGCACAGCAATATGTGAGTAGATAGAATTGAAATGAGCTTTTTAGTACTGACATTGACCTTCAAATAATCATAACAAAGAGCTCTGCTTACATATGTTTTTTGGCAGTATAGATGCCTTTGACTGACACTGATTTAAACTTGAGGAGAGAGTTGATAATGAGCATGCTGAAGGAAATATCTGAGGTCAGCTCTTCACTTACAGAGTTGAAAAATTCACAAAGGATTGAAGTTCTTAGAAATTTAAGAATAATTGTGGGATGGAATTTAGTAGGACACTGCCTGTGCCAGCTTAATTTTATGGAAAATGCTTGATGGGTAGACATACACCATTTTGTTTTTTATCTGACACTTATGATAAAATTAATTAATTAATTAATTAATTAAACCTATTAAATCCACAATTCCTATAAGACAGCCAATCATACAGCATACAAAAGCAGATGACAGACTAATTTTGCAGGGTTTGAGTATTTGAATCACATTTTCTTATAAGTTTCAGCTATTCTCTACGTAGGTAATAATGTTGGCAAATGATGGATTTAGAGAAAATAAGCAAATGAACAAAATAACATAAAGTTTTCCTAGAGAAGAAAATAATTTGAAGATGCATACTTTTTAAACGTATGTGAAATATACTATTTGAGAAGAGTGTAATGTAAACTTTTCTTGCTTAAAATGAAAATTTTTAAAATAATAGAAGCTTCAATGAAATAGTAATGGAACAAAGAAAATATACGATAGAGGTGGGGTCAATGTGGTGATTTTTCTCATCCTAATTGTGAAATAGGCACAGGCCAATTTTTTTCATGTTCCCCTTATGAAATGTTCTGTCTTCTGAAATATGTGCAACAAACAGTACCAAATGGCCATGACCTCTTTCATAGAACCACTGAATCACAGAATATCCTGAGTTGAAAGGGACTCAACAAGGATCATTGAATCCAACTCCTGGCTTCACACTGGACCACCCAAAAACCAAACCATAACCATTCCAATGAGGTAAGGAAATATTTCTATTTTATGGCTAGAAAAGCTGAGACAAGTGTAGCTGAAATTTATTTCATCAAAGGTTCCAACTGAATTATATGTGAAAGGTAAGACCTGGAAACCAGATATTTTGATTCACAGTCCTGTTTGCTATCCAGAAATCTCACTTGACTGTTTGTGACAATATTTCTGTAATCTTCTATTGACATCAATACTAAGTACCATTAGACCATTAAAATGGGCAAACCGTGTCATTCTGCAAATTCAGATGCAGTGATTTATTATTATTATTAATTATTATTATTAATAATAAAATTTTAAATTGGGAAATGGGGCTTTATTATCTCTCTGGTATGAAATCTAGAGACTGAGACAAATGGTGAACATTTTATAAGACCATTTCCTTGGAAAACAGTGTGGGGTGAAAATAAAGTATGGTGTTAATTATGGCCCTAAGATATGGATCAAGCAGTGCAGTCAGCACAGGCCCTTTCTGTTCAAGTGTTCCAGTCTTAGTGACAGCCTGAATGTTAGCTTTTCTGTTAGTGTAATCAGAACTATCTTTTCTTTTGGGTTTCATGTTTATCCTGTATTTTTCCAAGAAGAAAATTTAGGTTGATAATAATAATAACTTTATAGTTTTCACAAATACCTAATATAAATGTGTGCATAAATCTGTGCACTATGCTTACAACATTTTGCAAATTGAAGGGTAATAAAACCAAGAATGAATCAGGGGATTTGTGAGAGACATTGACATGTGTTATGAATTGGCCTTCATATGTGCAAAAAATAACATCATTACAACTTCCCATTTATGTGATGTTTAGGCAACTATTTTCACAGATTCTTAGACTGATAGCAAAAACAAACAAATAAACAAAAACCACCACCAACAACAAAACAACTGGGTTCTGTGGAGATGCATGAAATTTTGTAATTGGTTTTAATGTTCTAAAGCTTGGAAGTATTTATTATATGGTATGTATATACCACAGATTTTGCTCCAGCTGACATATTTCCACAGTAGAGTGTTTCCACATACCGGCAAATAACCCACATTCTCTGCATTCATTTATATGCCTTTGCAACTATCCTATCTTTCTAGACATTTTATGAATTTTCTCATCTTCCCTGAATGAGCAAACACTTTGCAAAAGCTACACAACATCTATTATCTACTAGATTGTGGCAGAATAGTAACAGCAGCTGCAACTGAAATGGAAAAATAGTTTCCATTATAAGACCCTAAATTCAAATGGCCATTTTCTAACATTTCCTCTTAAACTGGATTTCCATTTTTGTTACTGGCAGATTTTATTTTCCATGAAAACAAGGAAAGAATGAGAAAATGGGCTCCAAAAAGTGACTCGGATGTTTTTGACATAGTTAAAACTGACAATCAGGCCATTATCTTAGATGACGTATGAAAGTTTTATTGCTGATGTCTACATCAGCAAACAATGATGAACAGAAGCATAAGTGTCAAGTGCCATGCAAAGAAATGTTGGTAAGATGTTAGAAATATTAAGATGGTTGTTATTACAGACTGAGATTGGGAAACAAAGCTAAGGAGAGGACTGACATCTATTCCCAGGTGAAGATATTGAATCTGGCTTCTCTCCAACTGAATCTAGCTGTTATAAGAGAAATAACTAATTATTCCCTTTCATGTCCTCCTAGGAGCAGTATTCATCCCAACTGCACAAACACACATGAAGAAGTTTAATGCCTCAAATAAAATAATGGAAAAGTCTTTAAAAAAAAAAAAGTTGTTTATAAAACAAATTTTATGAAATGAAAAAAAGCATTAATAGTGGCTCCTGTATAGTGTTGAAAAATATCATTGCCTTTTCTGGGAAAGTAGAGCTGAAAGGAGCAATGAGAGTGTTAACTCAAGTCATATATAGCAGTCCTGTAGTAGTAAATAAAAAATAATGTAAAAATACCTGGGTTTGTTTCAGTCCAGTCACTGAAAGCAAGAATTTAAATTTCTTACATTATTAAGCAACATTTACCTGTATTATTTGATAGCTACATACTGACTACAATTCTGTGATTCTGTGATTCTGTGACTTAGTCTGTGGTCTTGGATGGGCAGACAGTGGGATGGATATCTGAAAGGATGGAAACCAGATCTCCTATGCCAGTGGACACAGGGGAATAATTTGGCAATGAACACTTTTGTGCTAAGTTCATTTGACATTAGAACTGCTCAGGTGTCACTTACCGAACAGTGTAATGATATATGTTTGTAAGACACATAAACAGGACTTGCATTGTTTCTGTGCTGGGAAAACCTGACATGAAATCAACCTGCAGTTCACACCTCTGATATTAATAGTATATTACATAATTTTTCAGTTACTGTATGCCACATAAAGCTTTAAGTGACCTTCTTAATATAGTAAATCCTGCACTGTGTACTCCAGTACTTGAACCAGTTACTCTTGTATCTTTCATGATTGAGTCACCTCCTCTAAATCTGAATCTTGAATGTAGTATTTTTCTGGTGGATTTTGCTCAATTTTATCACAATCCTCTTTGAAAACCAAAATATTGATCTGATAATAGTCTGGAAACTATGTGTGCCATGTACATGTACTAGTATATATATATGTATATATATATATGTATAAAATTTAAATACTTGGCTGAAAACTAGAGGTTCCCCACACTGCATTTTGTGTACAGGCATGACCCATTGTTATACATTGTTTCAAAAAGTGTAGATAAGCTTACACTTAAGAAAATGTTTTAGTGGTCTTTAGAGAAAATGAGGAGTGAAAACTTAGATCTGTCAATCCTGAGTATGTGCTTGAACTTGTGCTATTTGTGATATTCAGCCCGGTACCTGGTCTTGTCAATTTACACTGAGTATTATGGTATGTATGATATCAAATGGATAACTTAAAGATCCCTGATTTCATTATCCAACAAAGCTTATGAGATCTGCAAGTAGCCACATCTTCACTTCTCCCTTAATGCATAGCGAAAAACGTTGCACACTGCAGACTGCATAGAGGAACAGTGAATGTTATGTCTAAATTAGCAGTACAAAATGAACCAAACGTTGAACAAAGCAGTTAGTGCTGGAGATTTGTTGTGCACACAGTATGCACTTGAGTGAATTTAATTTCATTTTGCTCTAGCCTGTTTCCAGGACTGATGACTATTAGCAGACAGAGAACATTTAGGTACATTCCTGGAGCACATCTTCTGGTTTAATTTCATCAGAAAAGAACCTAGGTTGTGATCTTTGAGCCCATGCTAATTTATACGTGCAATAAAAAGCAGAAAGTGGGATTATCAGAAGAGTTGAGTGAAAACCACAGTTCTAACTTGAACTAAAATGCTACTTTAGGCACAACAATATAGTACTGAGCAAGAGTACGTACTTCTTTTAGAATCAACTACGTTACATATAATGTCGATTTTGCCTACTATTCTCAGCAACGGGAGAAAAGCTTTTACTGGTGACTCTCAATACTGTTAGGTAGCCTGTGCATAGCCACTTCTCACTGTTCCCCATATAAAAGCCAGTCCAGTCACAATGTAATCAAAGAGGAAAGTCACAATGTAAATTTTAGGCAAATTTTCACTTTTGCATCACTGGTGCCAAATTACAGCATAGTACTGTAGTGGATAATACAACATTTTTACTTTTCATTTTACCCTCATTCCTTTTAGCCCACTGTCTGTTCCTTAACAAATGCTGATTTTAAAATTCAAAGTTTTTTCAGTGTTCTGGATTTCATTCATTTCAACATTTACATCTTTCTCTGACAGACAGAATACAATAACAGAAATCAATACAAATTATTAGTGTCCATAATATTCTCTTTTCCTGGAGGTTACTGTGCACACATTTACCAAAGAGTAGCACATTGAACTACCAGAAAGCTTCCCTTATGAAAGGAGGGCTTTGTGAATTCTTTTGTTCCTAACTGCAGGGGCTTCTAGCTATAAAAAGATCTTGTGATCTGATAGCTGTTTTTCACTTCTGTGATCATGGACAGTTTGCATAATATGACAAAGGTGGAAGATTATTGCCTTCCCCAGGGTTGCTTAAAGTTACAGTCCTGATCTTTTGACCTTTAATTTCACCAGGTTTGATTGCTCGAGGAACCCTGGTATGCGTACTTGGAGGTGGTATAGCATTTTGCTGTTCAGTTTATTCTAAAAGTTTTAACACTGACGTAGTTTTAAGAGAGCAATAGTTTCTGGGGGTCTCATGCATATCTTATAAAGAGCAGCTGCCAGCAGAGAATAACCCCGAGACTCAGAGTACTGTTCTGGATATTATAAGTACTGATGTGTCACAGGACAATGATGCAAATGTCAGAGGCTGTTTGTGTTATATTCACTCAGTAGATGATAAGACCTAAGCAAGGGGGAGTAGAGCTCACAGAAGAGAGACCAGAATAGAGGTTAAGAATAAATTATAAAATTAAATTAGCTTATCAGATGAATAAAAGAACAATAATAGCAACAAACAAGATGGGTCAAATAGTTTCCCTTACCAGACCTTTTTTGTTTGTTTGTTTGTTTTGTTTTTCTTTTAAGCAAAATAAATAAAACCTTCTTTTCGCCATAATGTATAATATTTTGAAAATGCCTAAACTGTTTTAAAAAAAATATTTTCAAAACGTTTTGCTTCCAATTTTTAATGTATGATAGCTGCAGTTTTTAGCTAGGAAATGATTCACCAAGAGAAAATGTGTCCAGTTGGGAATCCTTAAGGCACATCTCAAAGTCTGCACACTGGAAGAATGGGTGATGCACCAAATGATCACCAGAAACATTTAAATGGCTTACAGCATCACGAAGACAACCCCTCTGTGGTGAACAGCACTACTAATTCAGGGAAAAGATTTGTCTAAGTTGGACTACTGGCAACAGTGGACTGAAAATCTAAGTTTAATCTATATTAACGACTGTATACTATGGTATGGCAAAATGAAACAGAGCTAGCTATAAGGGGAGATACAAAGGGACAAAGAAAATGACATAAACAAGTGAAAAAAGCTACAATTAGCTACAAACATTTTCAAGAGCTATTTGAACCAAAGAATAGTAACTGAGAACAGTCCTGGGTTTCATTTCAGAAGAACAGTCTTAGCTCAGACTAAAAGATTTATGTAGACACAACCACAAAGACATTTATACTGATGTTGTTCAGCTGCCTCCTTAAACATCAGTGCATTAATTGGTCCTCCATGTACAAACCTTGAGAACCACTTTGCATGACAATGCCAGTTGTCTAAATCATTTCATATTGCTTCTGAAGAACTAACTAGCCTTGAGACTTCCTGTGTTTCTGCATACCACCTTGCATTATACTGTATAGCATAATTTTCTTCATAGGCACCAAGATTTCAAGCATGCAGTTATTAAAAATAATAGGAGTTATTTCAGCAATAATTTGCTATTAGCAAACAATGGAAATCTTGGTGAGACCTGTTGCATTCTCCCTCTGTTCCTGATGGATATCTAATCATGACATTTCTCATTTATTCTACCAGAGTAATGAAGAGTAATGACGTTGCACTTGTGCTTGATTTGTTTCACAGATCTCTTGTGTTAGGTTCACTTTTTTTTTTTTTTTTTTAATCAAAAGACTTGGTATTAATCCCAGCTTCTATGCAAATATTAAAGTTCTAGTCTTCATGGTTATGAGGCAAAACTTAAATACCTGACTCGAATGCAACTCAAACAGCTCAAAGATAGATGCAAAGGAAAAAAACAAAACAAAAAAAACCCACAGCTTTTATTAGTACATGTAAAAACAAACAAACAAACAAACAACAACAAACAAAAAAAAACCAAACAACTAATTTGGGTTATATGTCTTATTTATCTCAACATGGCAACAAAGCAAATAACTATATATACACAACACATTGATTTTTTTTGTAGGTATTTGCTTAGACCCTGGTGTTTTTCTAGTAGTTCCATAGCTGTAACGTAAAAAGCTTAGCTGGATGTTAATTTAATGAGACTATTTATTTATTTATTTTTCTTTCACATCACATAAAATGAAAACTTGTTTGTGTTTTTGCAAAAGAAATGCAGTTTCTAAGGAGTTAAAAAATTACAATGGAAAACACCAGGTTTTGTGCTTACATCTGTTATTTTCTATGTATTTTGTATCTCCAGTGGTCACCAGAAATTGAAAGGTTTGACTTGCCGTCCTATGTCACACCCAATCTATTATTGTTCTCAGTGTGTTATTCTTTTAATGTAGAACTCCCACTTCAATTTTTTTTTCCACAGCCTAGTAAGCAGCGCAAACTGGAAGAAATATCAAGCTTTCTTTTGCGCTCAGGAGCTCTATATTTCATATAAATAAACTGGGACACATGCTCAGTCTTTAAAATGCTTCAGTCTCTTAAATGTTGCTGAAGACTATTTGTTTTTTCAATGTTTCAATTGTCATTAGTTACCTCTGACTGCTGGACAATATCAACTACCTTCATTTTGTTTTCAGTGATATTCTTATTGCCCAGTGATCTGAACTTCTAGCATACCTTTGAATTAAAGTGTTGATTTTAGAAGAAATTTTTCATCAGCTTGAATTGGAAAATAACCAAAATGCCAGCAGTATGTATTTCCACAACACTTATTCGTTCTAACCAAAGATGAAAGGGTTTTCATCTTTTGCTGCATTATTTTCCCTTATTTTTCCAATTAATTAAAAACTAAATCAAATAAATAAATAAATAAATTGCCCTGGTGTTCTTATGATTTTCCGATGACTCTGTATAACTCTTTGCCCAGTTCTGTCAATGAAGACAAACTGACTTGAGAGAGTATAACTATCTCTGAAACAACCAATTAAGTCACTCCTGTGCTGTTTAATAAAGCAAAAATCAATGTCAGAGTAGTTTTTGTGAACAACTGCCAAAACAATAAACAGTGTTTATTCTAGTAATGGCCTTTAAAATATTGAGATGAAAAGCAGTGATCTCTGGGGAAAAAAAAAAAAAAAAAACTTTGTGCGGAAAATTTAATACTTTTATTGTAGCATTATTGTAGCACCTGAACATGAACATATCCATGGTCATTTTGCAAATGTAGATATTTGTCAGCTTTTACCCTGGAGATCTCTAATCCTTCCTCTAGCATAGATTTATTTTTTCATCATTGCTAACTTGCTGTTGTTTCATCTCCGATGAAAAATGCTATATATATGCCAT
The DNA here is from genome assembly GCF_040182565.1 of Anser cygnoides. Lineage (NCBI taxonomy): Eukaryota > Metazoa > Chordata > Aves > Anseriformes > Anatidae > Anser > Anser cygnoides. The sequence continues at coordinate 81,528,995 of NC_089875.1, forward strand.
ATAATACTAAAGAAAAGTAAATATATATTATATGATCTGAGACAATAAGTGGGAGGTTTCTATAAAACCTTTTTTTGTGAAGTTCACAAGTTATGTACATGACAAATTTTAAGAAAATTTTATATGTTTCTGTTTCTTGCCTCAAAAGAATACTATAAAATGATTTACAAAAGGGAATCAAATGAAAGCTTTTCATTACTGTCAAAAAATAATTTTAAAATGTTATCCAAATTAAAGATTTCATTTTACTTAGAAATAAGAAATAGGTTAGTAATGCAATTAAATCTTTTTTTTTAATGCCTAAAATTATTATTTTTAAATATATATAATTTATATACAGTATTTGTATTCCTGAGCTTTATTTAGATAGAAAAACGTTTACTGAAATAATTTCTAGAGTTCTCCTGAGCACTGATTTCCATCACAAGAACTTGTCTCAGTTGAAGTATGGTATTAAATTTCACGCTCAGACTAGCACTTTTCAATGTGAATTAGCATATCACCATCTGATTACTACTTCAAAAGAAATCCTGTGAAAATTTAAGTGCCTGTGGTTGATCCAGTTGATCCATGCCCCTTAACTCTCACAAGAGTCTAATATCCTCTGTCAGCTTTTCCATTCAACTTCAAATCTCTTGATAGAAAATTTATTTGATTTATCTGTAGTCTTTATTTACCTTTACTATTAAACACTGACATTGACAAGGCCTTCGTAAATAGGTGAATGCTATGGTGTCTGTCTATCGGATTCATACATACACAGTGTTTTAGACTTAATCATCTCAGAATTTCTCAGAATTTCTCACCTCAACCTCTCTTGTTCTTGTGTTTCCTTTCCTCGGTAGAAGGACATGGAACAAAGTTAGTTTAAGTGAATCCCACTGGAATTTGTACGATTCATTGTTTTGTTTACACCTGAGTTAGTTTAGTGACGTCTAATTAGATTGTAAAGTGATGAGCATAAATTCTGACCCTACCTATTATAAGTGAAAAACAAACAAACAAACAAAAAACTGTTAGTTCTTGTCATTTGTCCTTCCACCACAACTGTTTATATCCACTACAAAGTTAAATATATGAGGCAATGGGAATTTTCCATGTTCCTCAGGAATATGAATACAGAATTTAATGGATCTCAGTGTTCAAGTTTTTATTTCAATATTTAAATTTCTCCATTCCTAAATTTCAATGCTTTCATTCTACTTAATCACCCACCCTTCCACCTGATATTTATGCAGACCTGTTAATGTAAGCATAACTTTTACTCTCTTGGTAATTTTTTAGCAAACTCTATACTGAAATTTCATTTTGCCACCCTTTAAACACTTGAATTGTTCTTTTCTAAACGTTCATTACCAACTCATCAGTGCCGATATATTTTAAATATATTTTTATTTCTACCTATTGCCTTTCAGATATATCTTTACCATATTTGAAGCTCAGGGGAAACCTCATTGATCTCTACAAGTACCTGAAAGAAAGTTGAGAGGAGCTGGGGGTCATCCTTTTCTCTCAGATAACTAGTAATAAGACTAGCAGGAATAGCCTCAGGATGAATCAGGGGAGGTTTAGGTTGGATATTAGGAGACATTTCTTCTCAGAAATAGTAGCCAGACATTGGAACAGGTTGCCTAGGGAAGTGGTGGAGTCACCATCCCTGGGGGTGTTTAAAGAAAGGTTGGACTTGGTGCTTAGGGACATGGTTTAGTGGGTGACATTGGTAGTAGGGTGATGGTTGGACCAGATGATCTTGGAGGTCTTTTCCAACCCTAATGATTCTATGATTCTATGAATCTATGAATCATAGCAAAAATTTCAGTTATGATGATCCTCAGTGAAAAGTTAAAGTGCTGAAATCTAAACTTCTTTTTCAGTTTGGGTATTCCATGAAGATAACTGGATTTATTTTATTTTATTTTATTTTATTTTATTTTATTTTATTTTATTTTATTTTATTTTATTTTATTTTATTTTATTTTATTTTATTTTATTTTATTTTATTTTATTTTATTTATTTTTAATTTTCTTATCATATATTCTTTTAGATAATAGCTTTTGAGTCTCAACTGAAGCCTCTTACTACAGCCTGAGTTTTTAAACCCTGAGCTAAGATGTGTATTATCTGACATGTAGTCCCCTGTTAATTTAAAAAGTCTTGCATTATATGTCATGGCAATAGTGCTCATGACATTTCTTGCTGTGAATAAGTGGTATCAGGGCCTGTGACAGAGGACAAAATAGCTAGACGTTTAATACATCTGCCCCCTTGAGACTCTCTGTAGGTGGTCAGCTATTCTGAATTACTTTTGTTGCCTGATTTTGCTTGCTGGTATAATACTCTAGAGTACAATGTTTCAAACCAAGTGCTCTGTCTTCGAGTTTGTCTAATAACAACACCATAGTGTTGTTAAACATAGATCTCAATGTCAAAAGGGATCACTTTTGTCATTTAGTCTGATTTGCCACAACACTGTGGTTGTAAGATTTGCAGGACAATCTCTTTTGCTAAAACTGAGATTGTCTCTCAGAAAGCAACTGCTGATTAAACGTTCTTGAAAAAAGCAGAACCTAATGCTGGAAAAAAAAAAAAAAGGAATGCAGCAAATTGCAATAACTTCTGGTAGTAGGAACTGTTAATTTTATTATTATTATTGCCCATTGCATCTGGTTATTTGATATTCGATTCCTATCTCTGCTTCATGAAATCTTCAGCCAAGGCCATGGTTCTGTTCAAATAAAAATGACTTTCCATTTACTGTGACATTTTTGAAATTAGAATTCAGATTCCAAAATTACATTCCTATCTTATGTCCTAGCTTGTCCTTTATTTAGCTGCCAGGTAGAACATGCATGGAATTGCTTCACAGAGAAATTAGGGTTAGTGAAGCTCTGGCAAAACCTGACCACAGCTAGATTTCTTTTTCACAGATCTGCCTTTCAGGTATAATTCCATATGCTACTATGTGACTTATACATAATTTCAATAAGTGGTGTACAGACTCAATCAACAGGCAGATTTGATACTCCAACATAAACCATTCTTTATACTTGACTTACAAGGCTATGGTAAAGTATTTATTTTCCTTTGTATTTCTCTCAGGATCTGTACTTCTGCAGAAAGCTGTAAACACAATGTGTATTAGATTCAGTTCAAGGGAGCTAGCTCTGTTTGTCCTCAAGCTCTTTTTTTGAATTGTCCTGCAAACAGCAGTAAGAACAGAAAACAAGATGAGTAGATGATGGTCTGTCAGTGAGAGCTCTGAGATTTTTCCAAGCCTGTAATAAACAGAAACAACCAAGATCAAAGAAGGGAATAGAGTTCATCCCTAGACTTCAAAATCTGGCAGGTATAGGCCTATCTTACCTTTTACTTTGTTTATTTTCAAACACACTTTTAGACACATTAAACTTTACCTGTAAATGTTACTGGAGGCCTATTATTGACTAAAGTCCTTGAAAATGTAGAGGTTGAATAAGGTCTCTGGAGATGTGCTTTAAAGAGTAGAGAAAAATGTCACTAAAACACTGATTTCCATTCTTTCCATCACAAATAGTGATGTAGAGAAAATTTTGGACCTAGAATCTTATCATTTGGGGTATCTGTTTATAGGGGTACCTGTTTATAGGGGTGTTTGATTCCAACATTGCCAGAATGGTATGAGATACAGAAGGCCTACCTAATCTAACAGACTTAGTAGAAAGGACTGTGTTCAACATTTCAAAGACTAAACTTCATGAGATGGTGTGGTGGTTTTACTCGGGTGGGTAGCTGAGTTCCACCATGGCTGCTCTCTCACTCTCCCTCCACAAAGGGGAAAGGGGAGAAAATACGACACAAAGGGCTCAAGGTTTGAGATAAGGATGATTTAATTAAAGGGAAAAGGGAGAGGGGAAAAAAAAAAAAAAAAGAAAAAAGAAAAAAGAAGCAAAGGCCATGCGGAGACACAGGGAGAGAAAAGCAGTTACTCTCTGCTTCCCATCAATGAGCGATGTTTGGCCACGTCCTAGGAAGCAGGGCCTCAATACCTGTAGCGGTTGTTCAGGAGGACAGACGCTTCCACGACGAGAGCCCCATCCCCACTCCTTCCCCTTTCCCACATTTTGTTACTGAGTAAGACGTCATATGGCTTGGAATATCCCTTTGGTCGGTTTAGGTCAGCTGCCCTGGTGATGTCCCCTTCCCATCACTTGCCCACCCCCAGCCTGCTGGCTCTGGGGGGGTTGGAGGGAGTCCTGATGCAGTGCCAGTATTGTGCAGCAATAGACACAACACTGGTGTGATACCAGTGCTGTTCTAGCTACAAGTGCAGAGCACAGCACTGTATGGGCTGCTGCAGGGAAAGTTAACTCCATCCCAGCCAGACCCAGCACAGATGGCTTGGAGATCGGAAAGACAAAGGAGAGCGCTGACTGGGAACCCTCTTTGTATGTTGTATAATCTGTACTTTGCATTAACTGTTTTGGATGGAGGACATGTAAAGCTACTTCAGCCTTTAAGATGTGTTAAATTGGAACATCTCAAGTTATTTTCATTTGATTGGTTGTATTTGTACAGAAGTCTTACTGATAGCAACTTATAGTAGCTCATTCTGCCTCCTAAGCACTTTCCTTCTCCTGTTTCATAGTTTATCTTCTATTATGGTTAAGATTTACCTCACAATTCATTTTGTCATTGTGTTCCCCCTGAAAAAAAATGTAGGCTTTAGATATCTTTGTAGATAAAGCAAGACTGATTTCTGGCACTGAGGCCAGATGGGACAGATTGATCACATCCACATTAGTGGCCCCTTCCCCTAGATTTTAAACTTTCTGTGAATGTACATTACATTAATGTACATCCTGTACATTAATTCAAAAATCTCCAGAAATCAGAATCAGTTGCTGTTTGAAATTATTATTTTTTTTTTGCAAATATGCAATTTCAACTTTTAATGTTCTCTTTTAAAAAAAATATTACTAATTCTGAATTCCTTCTTTTTTGAAAATGAATATTCTTAAAGGATATCTTGTTAGTTCCCTCTAATGAGCAAATACTCTTGAGTATTCAGAACTTGAGGAATGCTGTACTGTATGTATTAACCCTTTCTGTAAGCATGCTCTCTATCTTCATTCTGTTGTTGTTTCACAATTGTACAATATTTCTACTGTCGTTATCTATAACAATCCTGAAAATCCCAGGCATTTTTGTCACATGCAGGTCATAATTATTAATCAAAAATATTTTTTTTCTTAGTTTTCTTTTCACTTCTTCTGTGGAATATACCTTCCTGTGAAATACTGCCTAACATGGATTCTATAATGATTCAGGACCGTTGACCACAAAATGTTCAGCCCAGTGTGGTGAATGCAGTGACTGGCATAATCAGTTATTCATCAGAGTGTAATAGACTTGTCATGCTGATTGATGCAATAAGATTTGTGATTGTATTTTTAAGGTCAGGAAGTGCTCAGCTGTAATTAGCATGACAATTCTGTTCCACCAGAATCAGTAGCAGACTGTTGTGAACTCTGTGCTCAGACTTGTCTCCTGTTATCAAATATTTTGCATGATATACTTGGTGGATGCAAATTATAGAATTTTGAAATAAGAACTGATGGTAACATTCATATTGATTTTAAATAATTTCTAAAAGTGACTCTTAGATTAGCAGAATATTTCCTTAGTTTGCTTGCTACACAGTTGACATTCTGCAGATCTGACATGAGGACATAGTTACAGAATGCTGTACATTTATGTGAGTTGTACATGTATAAGTGAAAAAAAAAAAAAAAAACAAAAAAAAGCCACAGAAATCCCATGTAGAAGTTATGACATTTACTTAGTTAAGATACGTGAAGATGATATCTGCAGTTTAGAGACAGAAACTGTTTGGTTCTGAAGAAGAAGGGAAAAGAACAAGGGAAATCCTTGGAACTAAACATCCATGGGAAACAGAAATGCTTTAAACAAAGAGGTGTCATCATCAGAAGACAAAAACAAAACAAAAATTAAAAACAGCAACAACAAACAATAACAAAAAAAAGAGAATTGAACCATGGAAATGTAATCCAACAACTGCCTTACTTTCTAGTATACATAGATGAAAATTGGCTGGTGTAAAATATGTGTAAGACACCATAACTCTTCTACTGAGAAAACTATCTACTCTTTTATATTAAGCAGTCTTCTGAATGTCCTACCTGATGAAGATGAGCACCAAGTGCATATGCCAAAACCCAGTGTCTTCCAGAAATTTCCTCAGGCAAGTGATGGGCAAGACACAGAAAACTACACAGAAATATTTTTATAGGATCATAGTGTGGTTTGGGTTGGAAGGGACCTTAAAGATCATCTAATTCATCATGCCATGGGCAGCTGCTGCTGCCTTCTGTTGGATCTGGTTGCTCGAAGTCCCATCCAGCCTGGCCTTGAACACTTCCAGAGATGGGATACCCACAGCTTCTCTGGGCAACCTGTTCCAGTGCTTCACCACGCTCATAGAAAAGAAGGTCTTCCAAATATCTAATCTCTATCTTCTTTTAATTTAAAACCATTACCCCTTGTGTTATCACTACACTCCCCGCTAAAGAGTCTTTCCTCTTCTTTCCTGTAGGCCCTCTTTAAGTGCTGGTATCCCCAGAGTCTTCTTTTTTTTCCAGGCTGAACAACCTCAACTCCCTCAGCCTTTCTTCATGAGAAGTGCTCCAGCCCTCTGATCATCTTTGTAGCCCTACTCTGAACCAACTCTAATAGGTCTATGTCTTTCTTATGCTGAGGGCCCCAGAGCTGAACAGAGTACCCCATGTGGGATCTCATGAGAGTGGAGTAGAGGGAGAATCACCTCTCTTGACCTGCTAGCTACATTTCTTTTGACATAGCCCAGGATACGGTTAGCTTTCTTGGTTGCAAGCACACATTGCTAGCTCATGTCAAACTTTTCATACACCGACACCCCCAAATCCTTATCAGGGCTGCTGTTTCATTGCCCAGCCTGTATTCATGCTTGGGATTGTTCTGACCCAAGTGTAGGACCTTGCACTCGGACTTGTTGAACTACATGTTGTTTGCATGGGGGGGACTTATCAATGTGAGCTTATGACAGGCACTTACTGGGAATTCCTTGTTTGTGGGGAATAATTTCAGTCCCCAATCCCCAACATGAATGGGGTTCAATAGGTTACCTATGCTAGGGTAGACACAGGCTGAGCCAGTCAGTGTAACGCTTGTGCAGCCCAGACATCTAAGGATAATACAGACCTGTTATTGCTCAATCTCAGGTAGATGAACATCACTTGTCCCTCTAAGAAGTTAGACATCAACCACTTGAGGAATGGGTAACTAGTTCATATGTCAGAGTCTCATTTATTATTGGAATTAACCAGACAAATCACTCCACCACCCATGGAATCAATTAAGAGCTCTCAATCTGCTAGTCCTGTCCATGTCCGGGCTGGGTGACATTTTCTATGTTTCCTTTTATTCTATCTATCTGTCTATCTATCTATCTATCTATCTATCTATCTATAATCCATTTCTTCACTTTATTACAGTTTGAACATTATAACACATACAAAAACATCTGGGTTATTTTCTGCTGGTTTCCATGGAGCATAGATTAATCCCATACTGCTAGGACAGATAATACCCAATTAGCTCCTGCAGATAAGGAAATCAGAAATTCCTCACGTCTAGTAAATATAAGTGAAGAATTGCTGTAACTATCCTCTCTTCAAGTTTGTCTCCTTGTTATCTGAATTAAAATGCAAGCAAAATAATGCAACAGAAAATTTTACTACAGGTCTGACTATGGAAATGTATATGGCTAGATATGCAGAAGAAACTTAAGGGAATTAAAGACCCAAGTCCAAGAGGAACTGAATTGTCTCTCTATTGTCTCCCTTAGGCTTCTTTTCAAAATCTTTCACAAATTATTTCTCGCTTGTTTAGTATACTTTTTTAGAGTAAAATTGGCAGTCCTTACTCTGTGAAAACCTCTGTTACTTTTAAACTGTCAAGGCATTATCAGAAAGAGTTTACTAATTCAGTAATGCAGAAATCAGTAATTTTCCGTCATTACTGAGGTCATTATATAAAAACCAAAGGGAAAATAAAAAAAAGAAATTAATTTTAATCTTTTTTTTTCACATAAACAATTTTTTTTCCAGTATTTAAACCATAATTCTATATTTTGTCTAAGTGTCTGAGAATGTGGGATCAGCCCCAATGTATGGTTGATTGTCAGACATTTCCACACCTGGCTTCTTGGCACTATGTCAAAAAGAGACAAGGCAAGTCATAAAACCATGAAAACCATAAAGCAGAGGACTTAATAGATTTGATAATACTCAAACTTTAACTAGAAAATCTATCTTGAAAATCCATACTGGATATTTAATCCTTAGTTGTTAGGTGATGAAGTATGCCTAACTGCAATTTTTTTCTCTGACCAATATTGCATAAAGTTCACTCATGAAAGATAACAAATGGCATAGAAATGTCTGAACCTAAATGTCTGTGTCCCGCAGGAGTGCTGAATGTGTCCTGCTGTTCATACCGCCTGTGAGCAAAAGACAAGATGGGCTGGCTCCAGATAGGTGTGTCTCATTGTTAGCATTTACTCCACTGCCTTGGTGAAAGATTGAGGCATTTTCCTCAGCACTTTTATATTTAAAGATTGCTTAAGGGAATCACAAATCTTGCTTTGTCGTATTTTCTAGTCTAACTTACTTTCTCCATACATTCTTTTCAGAATCACTCTTTTACGTCTTGGGTTTCAAGCTAGTTTCTCAAGGCAGAGTTCTTTTTGTTTCTTCTGCTTTTATCTAAGATCACGCAATGTTTATCCTCTGTTCAGCACCTGTATTTTTCCCCTGCAGGAACAATCACATCATAGCCATGAATTGAGCTTCTTAAAGCGTGATATGACTTAAAATAAAAGAATTGAAAAGAAAAGTGGATCTGAAAAGTAGTCTATGTTCAGACTCGTCTTTACTTAAGGCATGCCCTCCTTTAGAACAAGGGAATGGCCAATATGATCAATTTATTTAATCTCTTTATAAAGTGTGCCATCCTCTACACAATTAATTTTAAATGCTTATAGTACCCGTTCTCTTCTCTAATTTCCAGTCCAAAGGAAATGTATTCTCTTTTTGTTCCTAGAAAATTTCTGAATCTTTGTTTGCATTGAGTTGTTTCCCTGCTTGATAATTCTTGAATGCCTCCCCATTAAGCTGAGGGAATATCTTAATAAAACAAAACATTGCATCACCAGGAAATTCAGCTTCATCTGACAGTACAGGAAATTCTGTGTGTCCTGATTTTGGCAGGGATAGAATTAATTTTCTTCCTAGTAGCTGGTATGCTGTGTTTTAGATTTAGAATGAGAATAATGCTGATAACACACCATTGTTTTAGTTGTTGCTGAGCAGTGCTTAGACTAAGTCAAGAGCTTTTCATCTTCTTGAGCTGCCCTACCAGTGAGGAGGCTGGGTCTGCATAAGAAGCTGGAGGGGACACAGCCAGGACAGCTGACCTAAACTGGCCAAAGGGATATCCTATACCACATGGCATCATGCTGAACAATAAAAATGGGAAGAGTTCGCCAGAAAGGGGGGGGTCTGCAGCTCAGGGTCTGTCTGGACATCAGTCAGTGGGTGGTGATCAATTGCATTGTGCATCACTTGCTTTATTCTTTATTATTTTTACTTTATTCTTTTATTATTGTTAAATCATAAAATCATAGAATATCCCAAGTTGGAAGGGACCCACAAAGATCATCGAGTCCAACTCCCAGGTCCCCAAAGGACTACCCAAAAAGTCAGACCACGTGTCTGAGAGCATTATCCAAGCTCTTCTTGAACTGCAGCAGGCTCAGTGTTGTGACCATTTCCCTGAGGATCCCGTTCCAGTGCCCGACCACTTTCTTGGTCAAGAACCTTTTCCTGATATCCAGCCTGAACCACCCCTGTTGCGGTTCCAAGCCATTTCCTTGGGTCCTATCTCTGGTCACCAGAGGAAGGAGATCCGTACCTGCTCCTATTCTCCCCCTCATGAGGAAGGTGTAGATCATGATGAGGTCTCCCTTTAGTCTTCTCTTCTCCAGGCTGAACAAACCTTCAGTCAAAACCTGACTTCAGCCACTCGCCTCACCCTCCAGACTCTTTACCATCTTCGTAGTTCTCCTTTGGACACTAACAGTTTTATATCTTTCTTATGCTGTGGCACCAAAAACTGCACACACTACTTCAGGTGAGGCCACACCAGTGCAGAGTAGAGTGGGACAATCCCTTCCTTTGACTGGCTAGCAATGCCTTGCTTAATGCGTCCCAGGGTACGGTTGGCCTTCCTGTCTGTAAAGGCACACTGCTGGCTCATGTTCAGCTTGCTGTTTTCCAAAACCCCCAGATCCCTTTCTGCAGGGCTGTTGTCCAGCATCTCGACCCCCAGGCTCTATGTAGAACCAGGGTTGCCCCTTCCCAGGTACAGAATCCAACACTTGCTCTTGTTAAACTTCATATTATTGGTGATTGCCCAGCTCTCTAATTTGTCAAGATCTCTCTGCAAGGCCTCACCACACTTGATGGAGTCAACAGCTCCACCCAGTTTGGTATTGTCCATGAATTTGCTCAAAAAACCTTCAAGTCCTACATCCAAATTGTTTATGAAAACATTGAAGAGGACTGGTCCTAAAATGGAGCCCCAGGGAACCCCACTAGTGACAGGTCACCATCCTGAAGTAAACTCATTTACAAGAACTCTTTGGGCCTGACCCATCAGCCAGTTGTTCACCCATCTTATTCCACTTTTATCTAACTGTATTCCAGTCATTTTGTCCAGAAGTATACTGTGAGAGACACTATTGAAAACTTTACTGAAATACAGAAAGATTATGTGAACTGGTTTCCTTTGGTCAACTAGATGGGTGATCTTGTCATAAAAGCAAATTAAGTTTGTTAAACATTACCTTCCCCTTGTGAACCCATATTGGCTGTTACCAACGTCTGCATTGTACTTACTGTTTTTTTTCAATAACTGCCAGAATAATCTTATCCATAATTTTATTGGACACTGAAGTGAGACTGACGAGCCTGTAATTGCCAGGATCTTCTTTCTTGCCCTTCTCGAAAATTGGGACCACATTTGCCAGCTTCCAGTCAAATGGGATCCCTCCAGATTCCTGAGACTGTTAAAAATAATTGAGACAGGTCCCACAATGACAGCAGCCATCTCTCTGAGTACCCTGGGATTAATCCCATCAGGCTCCATGAACTGATATGCATCCAGGTGAATCAGCAAATCTCGCACAAGTTCAGAGTTAACTGGGAGTTTGTCATTCCCACAGTCACAGTCCTCCAGCTCAGGTCGTCTGTGGTCCTGAAGCCCACCACTGATGTTGATGACAGAGGCAAAAAAATGCATTAAATATCTCTGCTTTATCTATGTCCCTCTTTGTTAGGTGACCATCCTCATTGAGTATTGGAGCAATGTTTACTCTGGTCCTCCTTCTCTTGTTAACATACTTTAAAAAAGCCTTTTTTTCTGTCCCCTACACTGCTGGCCAGCTTCAACTCTAATTAAGCCTTGGTCACACTAATTCTCTCCCTACAAAGGCAAGCAGCGTCCCTGTAATCCTCCCATGTTGTCTTACCTTGCTTTCAATGACCATACACTTTCTTTTTCCGCCTAAGCTCTTGAAGAAGATCCCTGCTCAGCCAGGCTGGCCTTCTGCCCCTCCTGCTTGACTTTCCACATTTAGGAATGGCCTGCTCCTGCATTCTTAGGAGGTGGTACTTAAAAACTGACCAGAACTGATGGACCCCAATGTCTTCAAAAGCAGTTTACCAGGGAACCTCACTAACTAGTTCCCTGAGCCGTTTGAAGTCTGCTCTCCCTGAGTTCACGGTTGAAGATTTTGTGGCAGTTTTCCTATCACCAAATATTTTAAACTTGACTACTTGGTCACTATGGCCAAGGCAGTCACCTATCACCATTTCACCCAGAAGACCCTCCCTATTTACAAGAAAGATGTTGTTGATATTAATTATTATTATTGTTATTATCCCCTCCTTTTCCATCCTCTTAAACTGTCTTAGTTGTCTTCAAACCTTGAGCTTTTTTTTTTTTTTTTTTTTTTCCTGATTCTCTACCCCATCCCACCATGGGGCTGGGGGAGTGAGTAAATAACTAACTGTGTCGTGCTTAGCTTCCTACCAGGTTAAACCACAACAGTGAGCTTTGAAGATACATTGAAGATAAGACATATCTGTCTTACCATATCTGTCTAATTCATGAGGTACAGAACAACAGGAAAAGAAATCTGCTAAACAAAACAGTTTGTGCTAAGTTTTCATATCTACACTATCCATATTTCAGGATTTGGTGATTGTTTTGTTTTGTCTTTAGTTCAGATTTGTTCTTGTCTGAATCCCATGAACCAAATACTCTTTAGTGACATTAGAGATACATACCCATATTTAGTTTCACCCCAGAGGAAACCAGCTCATGATCTTTGATAGATCTCCGGAAGGCAAACAAGAACACAGTAAGTGAGCATGACTGAGAGATACCCCTCCAAAACACACTTCTAGCCTAAGGAGGAATATGGATTATGAGTTGATCCAGTCAGACATTGCCAAATCTCGCAGCAGAACTCTGCCATGATTACAATGGGATACCAGCTACTGGCCTTGATTGTGCTACAGGTAGAGAAGCCCTGAAAGCATTGAGAAATGGAGCCAGTAGAGATGCCAGATATTCATACTTTATTGCTATGATGCTCCAAGATAAGGAAACTTAAGTCTTAAGGATATTTTTTGTGAATATTTTTGTTGTCTGAATTTTCCTTGCATGACTGAAAGCTTCTGAATGTCTCTTTCTTTGTAAATCTATCTGAAATGCTAAAAAGGTTATCCACTCTTGAAAAGAGAAAAATAAGATCCTTAGTAATGAACAGAAGTTTGTGTGTGTGTGTGTGTATTCAGGGAAATTAATGTGTTTAAAACTAAAAAAAAAAAAGTGAATGCTCTTAGTAAATAATGTGAGATTGTGTTTTTCTTACTTATACTGGTAGAACTAGAATAAGATAAATTTCAGGAAACACTACGAGAAAGTCAAAGTAGTTGCAAAAATAATTACTGGAGAAGATGAGAGAGTACACTGTACCCATAACATTTCTTGGAGAGTAAAATGCAAAAAGTACAATTGATCAGAAGCAAAGACCAGTATATTGACTGCTGGAAGTAGAACAGCTTTCATGAGGTGAGAATAACCATTTTAAGAACCTGCTTTTCCTGGTGTAGACCAAAGGCTGGTATAAGTAATATTTTGTAAATTATCCATATGTTCTGTCAGTCTCTTTTGAGAGTTCTTTTGCTATGCTGAGATGAATGTTCTTCTGTTCACATAAAATAAAATGGTAACAATTATTGAGGCATAAAAGATGAAAGACTTAATGCTGGTAGAAGAGCTAGATTCTGGAAAATTTAGTCTGTCTGTGTAATCTCTTCCCACTGCAGGGACTGTAATGCTCAAATAAATGAATTCAAAATAAAGAAAAGAAACAGGTCGTGAAAGACATCAAAAGGATTAAGCAGCATGGAATGGAGCAATGAGACAGAAGGAAAATAAAATGGGAGGGAAACAGCAAAGTTGTACAACGTTGAATTTACTACAACCTCTCTGCATGGCTGTCAAAAATACTTTTACCTGAAAAAGCCCTACATCATACATAAAGAATCACATGGACAAAAGGTCTAACACTTGAGTTGCATGAAATTTTAAGAGGAAGGAAATAGAAGATCTTATTGTGGGAAATAGTTCAATCTTGAAGGTACAAGAAAATATATGAGTTGTATGTTTTCTACATAATCTCTTAAGAAGAGATGATATTATGTAGGCTTCTTATTCTTTACTGTCTCATCCTTCCTAAAATAATGAGCAAGACTGAAATTCCAGCCTTCACCTGTGAGGGGATTCCACAGGATGATATGTAGGCCAACTATACTATTAGCTTTTTGGGACTAATGAAGTGAATAACTTCCTAGGAAAGGATTCAAAACATTGTGCTTTGGTTATCTACACATTTCTGAAGGAATTGACATAAGTTTGTCAAAGAGACAAAATGGTGCTATAGTTATCCTTGTCCTTCTTGTCTGTTTTAAAAAAACTCCATAATTTCTACACGGTACTGTAAAAACACAGGTCTATAAAGATCAATGGCAGTTTTGTCACTGATTTCAGAGGCACCAGGACTGTATTTTTGACAGAGAGGTTACTGTCTGAATACATGCATGAATGTATATGTTTATGAATGTGTGACTGAGGAGCATTAAATCACATCCTCTAGTTTAATAACTCATTGGAGACTACTAATTTTTTTTTCTCACTTATTTTTAAGATCATTCATAATGCACAGCTTAATGAAATACTACATTTACTTAGTCCCAAGAGTTACACAACTATTCGTATAAACAGGCATCCTTATTTATGCACTGACATTGCAGTCAAAACCACTTTATATGGAAATGCAAACTATGTTATTTGTACAGAACTGTTTGAATGTCAGCTACATTCTTGTTACTGTAAAGCTTACTGCTAAAATTTATAATGCTCTGTCTTTATGAAAGCCCAGTGTTCAAAAAACCTTTATGATCAAGGCTTGCAGAGCATGCTGAGAAGCTTGGTTCATCCAAATGTATGAACCAGACCAGGCCAAACCAGGCACCTCCCCAGTTATTCCAAGGACATAGATGCAAAATGGACTTCGATAAATGGACCTAGCTAGAAGGGCGTTTTAATACTATTGGCACTCAAGAGAGCACTAATGTATTCTAATTCTCCACAGAATTTTTATGTGTGTATGGTTTTTATTTTCATTGCCAATTTGTAAGTTGTCATTACAACCCCAGTAGGAATTTTAACATTTTATACAGGTTGAAACGATCAAAAAATGATAATTTCTAGAATGAAAGAAAAAAAGAAAGCAAATGAAAACCAAAAACAAATAAACCAGAAGCCAAAAACCAAAACAAAATCAGCCATCCAACCAAACCACACCGCCCCCCCCAAAAAAAACAAACCCTCCTGATATACAGGAAGGACATCTACAGTCAAATTCTTTCTGTAAATCAGCTAAGAAAGACCAGCCATCCTGTATTCAAACTATGTTTTTCAAAAAAGTGAGATATATTGCTCGAGCAGTTGAAAAAAACATGTATTTTCCAGTCCATGTGCCAGAAACCTGCAATGTAGAACTCATCAATAGTATTTAATCTTCTTTCTCATCAGCAGTTCTAACACAGAGGTGACCAATCCGAGGTTATTATGGTGGCAAAAATATAGCACCCACAAAAGCCTACCAACAGCCATCAGGTGTCTAAAAGGGCATCCGCTTACAAGGCTAATAAGAAAATAAGTTATTTTAGTTTATTAAATAGATAAAGCATTTATCTGTAAGTGAAGATGTTTCTGTCTTTTTTATGAATCAAATAAAAGTACGTTAATGTATAAATGTGTATATATTATTTAAATACTATAGTGTTTATTTAAAATCTTTTAACTTCAGTAAGAATTGACCCTAAGTAAAATATCAAAATAAATACATACATAAATGGAAAAATAAATCCAGATGTTAAATCTATGTAGAAACATCTCTTTTATATGTCGTTTCACTGTCACTTATTATAAAGAATATCTCTACTTACATATACAGCATGAGGGAGTTGTGCATACATCAGACAGGGCTAAGCACATCAGTTTACTTTGCCGTGCTTGTCAAAATATCATATTTTAGACTAAAAACAGGAAAGAAGAGTAAGATAATATTGAAGGAATTTGAAGCTGTACAAGCATTAGTTTTGATGAAAACTCATTTACGTTTTTATCCAGTGTTGTATACAGGGGTACATTGTATATATTTTCTTCCCTTAAAACTTTCCTGGTTTTAAGGGACAATCCAGTTAAGCTGAGAACAAATAAGCGACAGGAAGAAGTAAAGGACTAGAGGAGACCTAGAGGGAGAAACTCATACAGTATTCAACAAGAAGGAACACCAAGAAATCAATTTTCCCATTGCAAAAATAATTCCTAAAAAAGTTCAAGTACCTTTTTTCTAAAAAAAATTAAAAAAAATAAATAAAGTCAACCAACCAACACCAAAAGCGGTAAAAAAAATAAAATAAAAATCCAGGAACAGAAATTCTACATCTTTGCTTGGCAATAATTTTCAAAGATTTAATATCTTCACAGAAAGAAGCATTTTCCTAGTATCTGGAGAATGGTACTTTCCCATATTCTTTTCAGTACCATTTTTCATACTTGCAGAATACTATCTATTCTTCTGTTTGCTCCTTTCCATTTTACAGAAACAGGTTTTCACTCACCTCCTCCTACTGATTTGGACTAGCGCACATGTATTTTGGAGTGAGCCTAAACCTGGGTTGACAGAGAGAGAGAGGTGCTTTAGGTAGCACTAAACTGAGTGAAGTTTTTCTCCCTATATGTTACACAGGATACTTATTTTATATTTCATGCAAACAGTGAAGAAGAGCAGTGTCTTCCCCTCCACCTCTATGCAGTTCTGTATCCAAAATGGAAGGTTTTTTTTAATTCCTTTTATCAAAGTATTTTAAAATATGCCCATTTAAAATGATGATCAGCTTAATGATAAAATGTATTAATCCAGATTTATTGAAAATTGATAAAGATATATATTTATTGAATATTTTCATTATATTGATCTTTATATTTGTAATATACATTTAATACATGGATATAGAAATAATTATGAATATTTACCAGTTATAAATAAGAAATCATGTTTATTTGTAAAAGTATATAAATGTATGTTTATATTTCAGTATGATATGTTTCTCAGTATTTCAATTTCCCACTAGGAAAGTCTAAATAGTTTTAGGACATTTGATCCATGGACTGTAAACTGTTGCACTAAGACAGACCATTTTGCATCACATTGACAGAATCTATAAATTTATGATGTATATGATAGATATAAAAGTTAGCACCATTCAGTTAATTCTCTTTTTTGTGAGGATTTTTGACGAAGGATCCAGAGATGAACTGCCGTTTGGAAAGACTAAGCAATATCATGGTTAAAAGTAAAATAGAGCATAAGAGGAAGGCAGAGTGGTCAAAGCTGAACATCATTATTGCATTGGTCTTCGCGTAGTAGAATTTGTTTACCTTTAAAGGTCTTGATATCAGATTTAGAGACCACAACTTAGGTTAGAAACTTCCCCAACTCCCCAGGTATCCCTTTGTCAGCTAAAGAAGAGAATATAGTCCTTTCCATCAACTCTAGCTAGATAATTTTACTACATTTTTCATTTCTGTGAAATCTGAGAACTTACAAAGAGCTGCCACTTAAAATAACTTGAAATTTCTTTTGCTACAGTATGCCATAATCTGCATATTACTTGTTGCTTCAGGATAAGCTTATCAGCACACTCACTTGGTTTTACAGAGTAGTAGCATATTTGGCCTTTTCATTCCTTCTCTGACTGTAAATCCAGACAGAAGAGAGAAAGCTGTAACAAAAAGAAATGTAACTCAATGTCCATATCAGTTTGCCAGAACTGGCACAGATGGGAATAACGCTGAACAGGCTTATACTGTCTTTGCAGGTATCTTCAGGAGAAACAATTAAAACTAGATCTTGGCATAACTGCAGAGCTGGCAAGAACATTGCAGTGAAAGTTTTCTATGAAGTCAAATCCAATGCTTTCTTTTTTTCCCCCCCATGAATTTAGCACATGGCTTCCGCTTAAAAGTCCCATTTCTCAAATATAAATGGCAGTTGCTGCTGATGCACTACCGTTTCAATGGTGCAAAAGGATGTCTCCTTTAACACTCACCATTCTGTCATATCTCATTAGGGACCTTGCCATTAGACTGTTTCAAGACACAGAACATACAACTTCAGATGACTGGACAGTTCAAATGTAAAAGCCAGCAACATGACTAGCTACCTGCTGCCAGTCTAGTGTTCTAGCTGGATAGTCTGCAGCTGAAGCCCTGCTAGAGCCAGAGAGAAGACAGCTGGAAGTCTCTTGGCACTTCACTGCCCACTAATTTCAATATGTCCTCCAAATACTGCAGGAAACAAGCTATTGAAGTGATGTTTAGAGACAGGTTATTTATTTTTAAAAGGTGTTATTTTTAATACCTATATCCACAAAACAAAATAAGCTTTAATTTTTTATTCAAATCACAGTTTATGAAGTTAACATTTAAGAAACAATAGTTTCTTGAAAGCAGATTATTGTCAGTCACAGAAACCAAAGGTTTCACAACAGCAGCAATGCAAGTTTTTACCTTAAATCCACAATTGTACTCTATATGTGATTTAAACAAAATCTTTCTTGAAATGTAAGGGGCGTACAATTTCCTAATAATTGGTTCTGATTTTTTATATAGAAAGTCTTGACAGCTCAACTATTAGTACCCTATACTATGTTTTGATTTAACATTTGTTAAAATACAGGATGGAAGAGATCATTTTAGGTCATCATATCCACTTCTCTACTGTCACAGCTACCATATATCTTAAATTTGTCACTCCTGAACAGCAGGTTGGTTTATTTGTCCCTGTAGACTTACTGAATGACTGTCCAAAATCTACACCTAACTGAAGCTCAGGAATATTCTCATCCTTGGCCCATCACTGCCCAGTTCATTTGTTCCTATGCCAGTCTCACATATGTTGTTTATCTCTTATGTACTTTACACAAGGTAGTCATATCTCCTTACACCCCTTGCTAGATTAGCCAAATCCATAATTTCTGTTCCCTCTTACTATATATATATATACACACATACATATATATATATATATATACACACACACACAACTTTTTTTTTCCCCCCTGGCCGTCTTATATATTTTTCTGTTCAAGGCTTAATTAATCTTTTACATGGCTTCTGAGAGAAAGCTAGCAACTTCTGTCATGTACTTTTGTTGTGATTATGCTAATGTCTACTAATTGGGGGTGGGGGGGGGGAGCCTGCAAAACAAGCAAATAAAAGTAAAAAAAAAAAAAAAAAGCAGACTTATCAAACCTTTCCGACTTTTTTAATAAAAGGATCCTGAGCATTCTGGTATTGCCTTTTTCCAAAGAGTCACTCGACAGAAAGAAAATGTTTTACAGGAAGGATTGTCTACTAAACAGCCCAATCAAAATATTATTAAACAATTACACTGCAGTATGCTGCTTAATTAAGTGTTTTCAGTGTGGTTTGAACATTAATAGCAACAGTGTTAAGCTGATTTGTGCTCTGTGTATCAAACAGCCTGGAGTAATGTGAGCTGACTAACAGCCAAATAAAATCTTGAAGCGCCTCTGACAGACAATATACTTGTGCCAGTCTAAGTCTTGTCATGCATTATTATTGCTCACAGAAATGACAAAAAGGAATGTCAAGAGCTTCTACATAGTATATATCATAGTTAACTCCATGATAATGGGGGACCTCGTGCTTTCTTCCTTGTGGCTGCCCTGTGCTCTAATGGGGATTTGAATCTTAGCAAGAATTTGAGGCCGCATATTCTACAACTGTGTGAAAAGAAGTTTAGATTTCTTTTCAGATTCAGCAACACTCCTGGACTGTTGCTACGGGTGCTGCATCAGCATATAACTTACAGATAGTTGCTGGATCCCAAAGGTTCAATTGGCTTTAAAAGGAGAGAGGAATACTCAAGCGAATGAGGAAATGGCCTGTCTGAATCTTTGCTGACTAAAGCTTTTCTAAAGCTCAGTATCTGTGAGATTTTTGCTTGCTTTAGCAAGAGGCCAATGATAGGATATCTAGCCAATCTTAAATGGAGACATAGGCATACTATTTCAGGATTTTGTCCCCAAAGCAATAAAAAAAAATTCATTAAGAAGATCCATTGTTACTGAATATCAACAGAAAAGGAAATTGATAGTGTGTGAAAACACAGCTAAATCTAGATTTAAATCTGGACTTCCTAGGGATGGGTTGCATTACCATTAGTATAAGAAAAGAAAAAAAGAAGTGGATAAGTGAAAAACTGTAATATTTCAATGTTCTTTCATAGTTATTCCAGTTATGGAACGTAGAGCAGTGGCTAAGGAGTTATGGTGATTGTCTTTAAAAATGATTGAAGTAACTGTCAGTTGTGCTTCCCCAACACCCTAGATCAGAACTGTCCCAAAAGAAAGAATGTCTGCACTTCAGCTGGCCTCTCTAGAAAGTCCTCATCTTATCAAACTGCTAATAGAAGTGGCTTTAGGTTGGGGTTTTGGTGCTGGAGCATCTGAGCTGAGGACATACTTTCTTTTCCAGTAACTCCACTGTATCTAGTAGGCAAAGAAGCATAACTTCTCACTGGCTGGCAGAATAAAGAGCTAGGCACTACCACCTCTCAAGCACCCCACCATGAAGTGCCTGGGACATTGTTTTTAAATTGAGCCTGTGTCTATATGGATGCCTATGTAGTGAACTCTGCACCCTGAGTAGCTCACAGTGACATAGCCCAGAGGACTTGCTGAAGTAGTGAGCAACTCTCACCTCTGCTTGTACTCAAATTTAAAAGGAGGCTGAGCGCCAAGGTTTATTTCCTTTAGTCCCAACCTGGTCTGCCTTCACCTCAGTGTTTCTGTATATGCATTTTACATAAGCATGTGCAAGCTTTCTTAATTTTATCACACTGCCACAGCAAGACTGTCAATGTTGGTGTTAAGACGTGGGTAACAAGCACCTTTACTATGGTAAAACAATGTCATCTTCTGGCAGTTAATGTTGCACAGTATGGAACCTATTAGTCTCAGAGGCACAAGTTGCATTGCAGTTGTAGCAGGGTAAGAGTATAGGAGTAGTTGAGCTCTAAATAAACCCTGCAGCTTACATTGTGAATTTACCCTACAACAGCTTGTTCATTTTTTTATGATGCTTAAGCATTTTTAGTCTTCTTCAAGAAGCTTTTGTCTGAATTTTGCTGAAGTGTGAAGAAATTGCAAGGTTGAGGTATTGTTTTCTGAACAGCTACTGAAGCCAACAAAGATGGAACAATGTTTTGTCTCTCCTTTCCAACTTAGCAACACAATGCACTGATTACAGTAATTCTCTCTTCCGAAAAACATCTTCCTCCACTTCCAAAAATATCTTTTCCACCCATCATCAAAGTGTTTCCTAATAGCAGTGAGAGAGCCCTAATGGGGTGGTTGCCATGAGATAATTGGATAACATACTCCTGAGATCTGAGGTGTTGGAAGCATGGCTTAGCTGTGCTTTGCCTCACAACACCCTGGAGATGTGATATAGGCAATTGAAGTTTCTGTTTCCACTTACGCCTCATTGCCTCAGCATGCCAGATCACTCTCATGCAAACCTTGATGACACTTCTGGGCCTAATATAGCCTATGCTTATGTGTTCTGCAACACAACAATTTGATCAGCAGTAGCTATAGTATGATACAACAATATTAGATCTGGCCAAAAATAAAAATCCAAAACCACAGGTTTTCATTAGCAGATGTGGATTTCTGCAAAACAAAGCTTTTCATGGGAATATAGTATCCATAAAGGAAATTACCAATCTATTCGCTCATCTTATCATTCCTGTTGGAGTTATTCCACTGTCATATAAATATTTAAATTCTGATTCAGGAGGGGAAAAACATGACTATACAGCCACTGGATTTGGGAATACCAGGCTCTGAGTGTCTCTTCCACTGTAATTAGGGAAATATGGAAGAGATAGCCATACCCAAATCCATTTCGAGGTCAGACTGGGCCTTTAGGCTCATTCACAGTTTTGGACTTATTAACTTTGGGAAAAATCATCACTACTTTAGACACTTGACAGATCTGCTAGTAGTTCTTCTTAAACCAGAAATGCCTAGAGCTTCTGCACAAAGCAGTGGATAGTCTTGCAACAATAATTTCTCATCAAAAAACAAAACAAACAAAAAAACCATAAGAGGTTAGAAATATAGTAGAGGCAGCACCCCTGAGTCACACTGACTGACAACAGTTAAGGCTGGAACAGAGAGAGTTTGATTGAAAGAGATTAAAAGAAAAATATTAATTAGGGGAAAAACACATCCATACAGCTTCAACTTTTGACCAAAAAGACATTGAAGGTGAAGAAATGGGGATCCAGATTTTCTTTTCTTTTTTGTCTTTAAGACATTGAGAAGAGGGGGAAAAAGTAGAAAGGAAAAAAAAGAAATCTGGTTCCAATTACTCCAGTTTTTCAAATCTCTACAGCATGTACAGTTAAATATTTGCTTCCAATAAGTTGTTTGAATTACTATTTGTATGCACATACAAGTCTTTTATGATCTGCAAGAATCTGCAAAAATATTGTAGAAAAAAAAATAATCAGTGTTCATATTTCCCAAGAAACTTCATGCAGTGATCTGTGGTGGGAAAGTTCCTGGCTGATAACATTTTTCATTGTTCTTTTTTCCTTTTTTTCTCCTTTTTGTAATTGTTGTTGTTGTTGCTGTTTTTGTTTTTCTCACTGAAACTCTGATTTTAAACTAAGCACTGTTGTTCAGAATACCGCTGGCAATGTCTTTAAATTATTACATTTGGAAGTACAGAGCTCTTTAAAAAGCATGAAACCTAAGACCTCTCACACTGATTAATTTTTCATCCTTAAGTACTGGCATTAAGGAAGTTGGATGGTCCCCAGTATGACCCAGTTTATCCTAGGCACTTGCATTTTCGTAGCATTTTGCTACATAAAAAGATTTTTTCTGCTTTTTCTAGTTGTGTAGATTTCTTAACACATAACCTCAGGAAAAGGAAAAAACAAGTTTGACACCATGAATTGACATATTTAGAAAGTGAAATTTGTTTCTGAAACATTGCTTTGCTTGCTGTCACTAGATATTAAAAATAAAAGCAGATAAAACACAAATAGTTTTTGGTACTGTTCAAAACAAACAAACCTAAGTAAAATTGTGACCAGATAATATGTTACATAATGTCAGTATTATATCATATACTTTGCTTAAGATCAACGTCTTAGGTGTTTTCCAGACAGAAACAAAACCCAGTGTAGCATTATATCTAATTAAAAGAAATAACTCCCTTCAGTAATGAGAGAAAGGTGAATTATAACTTATACTTGGAACTATTTTTATATTTATTGTTTTATATTTTAAAATATTAATCTGTGAAAAGATTTATATATCAAAGATCTTTAGGCATGCAGGATGTACTCACCTCTACCTGTCTACTCAATACCTAACCACCCACCCGTCAAACACAGCTCTGGCATAGGGTCTGCCACCTGAAAGCTTGTGGTAATAACCCTGGAGCTACAGGGGAAGCTCTACACCAGTATCAATTACAACCTCAATCTGGGTAAACCATGCATTTATTCACCTGATGTTTCCATTCGTTTGGGTGGTTGCTAGGTTACAAATGCAGTATTGCCAGGTTTGCACGTTGTGTATTAGGTGCTGTCACACTTCATTATGTGCAAATGTGTTGTAAATGAGTACAGGATTAGGGCCCAAACTAGGATATTTTCTTTCAAACAAACAGTATATTTTGAAGACCAAAACATCAGATACATCTGCAAGAAATGAGGTTGATACTATTTTTATTGATGCAAGTATCGTGACAAAAAAAAAAATAATAACAACATACAAACTAATTCTTAACACATTCAATGTGCCTGTGATGCTATCTTTCTGTTCTAGGTAGAATCATTAAAAAGAAATATTTCCAGACTCAGAAGAGAGATTGTTCCACTGACAAGAATGACTTAACTGGCAGTGCCAGAACAAGAAGGGCATCAAATGGACTAATTTATGCTTTGTATTAATTAGATAATTTTTAATTCTATTAGGCTCTTCCAAAAAAAAAAAAAAAATATCTGCTAGAGCTAAGTTAAAACTCAGAGCAGAAAGTCAAAAACAGAACATTCAGAAATACACAAGCATTGTCTAACTCTTGTATTTTCTTTCACTTACCTCTTATTATATGTCTTGACTCAGAAATTCACCTGTATTCTACTGCAGGTATTTAAATTACACCCATTCATGGGGCTTAAATCATATCTTAATTGCTTTTCTAAATTAAAACTAGGTTCATATTATTAGTGCTTTAATATTTGACACAATCTAAAAGATACTTCATAAACCAACATCAAGTCTGGCTGTGCTGGAACTATCTATTCAGTGTATTCAATTTATGAGTAGGAGGGAAGTGGGTGTGGTACTGAAGATCTTTACAGTCTTCCTGAAGAATGAACATGTCACCAGCTTTGTGTCTTCCATCTTTTTTATTCACTTGTAACTTTTGTAACCTTCACAATAGTTTGAATTTATAGACTTCCAAGATCTAACACAGATTCCCTAATGAATTTATGGATTTTCTTTCTCAGTTGTCTCTGGAATCCCTGAGACTATTAATCTCATATGATTTCAATGTCCATGTTGACAATGTAGAAGATATATTTACTTTCATGCTTGTCCTTTGCATCATAGGCAAAATCATATGTTTATTGAGTTTGTCTATTATCCCTCTGACAACTCATGACTGCAAGATTTAATTCTTCCCTCCATGCTCATCATTGGATTGAATGACAGTTCTTCAATCTCTCCAGTTATATGGAAGCATTCACAATAATTCTACCTAGTTTAATATCACCAGCTATGAAGCCCTTTCTATTTATTTTTTGCCCTCATCTGTTTTTATTTTTTTTATTTTGTAATTATTTAATGTAACCACTTGTACTCAATAAATGTAATAAATACTTTTCACTTTTTTTTTTTTCATGTAAAAGCATACAACATTTTTTGCCTTTAAGATCAGTTTTTGGATGTTTTTATTTTTTTTTTCTATTTTTCTATCACTTTAGGGTTTTAGTATTATTTATCAGCTAATTCTATTAATTTAGTCTGCCTTTTCTTTATAACTTATGTCATCAATATTGTCTGGGCTTGGATATTTTTTTCTCTGTTCTCCAGTACTATTTAATTTATGAGATTATTTTCTTCATATCTTAATATTCACATTTTAAATTCATTTATCCACATTTGGTTTTGGTTTTGATTTTTTGTTTGTTTGTTTGTTTGCTTTGTTGTTGTTGTTGTTGTTTTAATTTTAAATTTCCTGGTTATTATTTCTTATATATAACATACCAATTTATACCATATTATAACATACCAATTCTTGTTGCGTCTCTTCTAATCTACAGAAATGTCCAGTTTCCAAAAATGTTGTGCCTTGTTATTTTGGACTTGCATTACTTCAATTAGCCCTGGGCAATATTCCTTGCTTTTACCATAGGTGGTAAAAGGAAGGAGGAATTATTTTCTGTTACCAGTAAAATGAACAGGCAGCGAAGTGGAAGCTGCAAAATCTGGTGTAAAATTAAGGTACAGGCTCAGACTGGTCCTTCAAGACCTCACCTGTTTGACTAATGTTTATTGTTCAAGTTCATCCTCAGAAACTGAGGTAAAAAAATTAAACAAAGATAAAAATATTTCTACTCCATAGAAGAGCAGTATCCCAGACAAATCTTGGGATCTAAGTACACCACTTGGGAGCTACAGTCACATTGCACAAACCCTAAGTAAGAAAACTTAGCAACATTCCCCTGCATACGCATTTCATGCAGTTGGCAGGGAAATCCTGGACCTTGGATTTGGTTTTCCTTTGGTGCTAACAACAGTAACCATGGGAGGAAAGATGCCCACAAAAAACAGTTTTTAAGCTCTGTTTTCTTAAAATTATTTGGCAAGAGCTAAAGTGATCCAAAGTCATCCAAAGACCCAGTATGAAGTGACAATCTTCTTTTACCATCTCTCTCAACTACATTTTGTTTGAAAGGAATAATTTCTCTTTATATGTTGGGACATTTTCTATTGCTGCTCTCCTCTCCTAGTAAAGGCATAATTTTCTTCTGATGATGTCCCTGTACTGGCACACATATTTTATATTTTCTAAATATTTTTTACTTTCCTTAGGGAGTGAGATGCTATGATATTCAAAACTTCTTTTGAAAAATCACCCATAATCATTGCACAAAAATACTGTTTTTATTTATTTCTGTAAATAAAATAAAAATAATAAAATGCAATTGTTAAAATCAAGAATTTTTGATGCTGGCTGTTGACATCTCACAAATGTAGAGCATCTTTTGTGTCCATGTTGAAGTCTTTGAGTGTTTTATCTTTCAGTGCTGTAAAAGTTGCATAGGGCCTGAAATTCAAAAGTAAGAATCAGAAGTAATGGCTGAATTTTACATGTGGGGAAAATGAAGTGTGGAGTCACGAAGTGGCTTCTTCAGAGTCAATGTCAAAACTAGGAAATGAACCAAGGATTTCTCATTCCTAACCTGAGAATTTTAGCTTCTTCCTCTGAAGTGCATCATTTAAAAATTAGAGCTTGATGGCTCTGGTTGATAACATTAATTCATGCACAAAGCACTTATCCTTATTTCTTTCTGACTGCCATAAGTAAAATTTTCAGAAACAACAAAGAAAAACAAAATTGCTTTGACTGCGTTTATACAAATAAACTAATGAGCTAAATTAGTCTATCAAACTCAGTTTTATGGCAAAGTGTTTTTGTCTGTTTGTTTGCTCATTTGTTTGTTTTGTCCTGGAAGATTAGATGGTGTTTGGAAAACAGCGTGCAGCAAGGACATTTTGACATAGTTGCCATCACAGAAACATGGTAGGATGTCTCACACAATTGGAGTGCTGCAATGTATGGCTATAAACACTTCAGAAGGAATAGACTGGGGGGGGGGGGGGGGGGGGTTGGTGGTGCAGGGGAGGCTGGGGAGAGGTAGTAGCCCTGTATATTAGGGAGTATTTTGATTGTCTAGGGCTTAACAATGGTAATAGCAGGATTCAGTGCTTATGGGTAAGAATCAGGGGAAGGCCAAAGAGGCAGAAGTCATGGTGGGAATCTGCTATAGACCACACAACCAGGCTGAAGCAGCAGATGAAATATTCTATAAGCAAATGAGAGAAGCCTCACAATCTCTAGCCTTTGTTCTCATGGGGGACTTCAATTTACAAGACATATGCTGGAAATACAACAGAAGAAAAGAAACAGTCTAGGAGGTTACTAGAGTGTGTGGAAGATAACTTCCTGACAGAGCTGGTGAGAGAGCCAACTAGGAACAACACCCCACTGGATCTTTTGCTTGTTAACAGAGAAGGAGTAGTGAGTGATGGAGGCCATCTTGGGCATAGTGATTATGAATTAATAGTTCTCGATTCTTGGAAAAGTAAAGAAGAGGGTCAGCAGAACTGCCACCCTGGACTTCCAAAGGACAGATTTTAGTCTGCTAAGGAGACTGGTTGGCAGAGTCCCTTGGGAGGTGGTCCTGAAGGGCAAAGGAGTCCAGGAAAGACGGACACTCTTCAAGAAGGAAATCCTAAAGGCATAGGAGCAGACTGTCCACACATGCCAAAAGATGAGCTGGCATTGAAGACCGGCCTGGATGAACAGAGACCTGTGGCTAGAGCTCAGGAAGAAAAAGAGGGTTTATGACAATTGGAAGAAGAAGCGGGTCACTCAGGAGGACTACAAAGATTTCATGAGACTGTGCAGGAAGAAAATTAAAAGGGACTTGATGATCTTAGAGGTCTTTTCCAATCTAAATGTTTCTATGATTCTGTGATTCATATGCTCCTGGTATTTAATCATCTTTTTCAGTCTTGGATTGCCTGTCATAATTAAGAATTTAGAAATATTTTCCATTTAATATAGTAAATTGCTTCTGTCTGTGATTTTTCTGTGATTATTGTGCATGAAAAAGGTCATAGAGATTCTTTTGCACTAAATTTGAAACAAACAAACAAAAAGGTGATTATCATCACACTGCTAATGTACCTGTGTAATCATCTGAATAACAACATGTGCACAGTTTTTTTCTCTGAATGTACTTTGTAGGCAGCTACATTTGGATAAAAAGGACTAATCAATGACTCACTGCAAAATAAGGATTTTTAGACCTCTCCCTGCTTCATCCTGGCTATAAATCTCTTTACCACAAAGTTTTAATGGCCCAGAATTAACTAATATCCATAACATGCTTTTCAGCTAACAATAAGTGGACTATTGCTGTCACATTTTCAATAACAAAACAGGCAGTTCTGGAAATAAAACACTACTAAGAAGTAAGATTTTCAGTAATACAAAGTCTGCATTTGCTGAAATCCAATATTAGTGTGGACTGCTTTTTGTTGTTATTATTTTGTTGTTGTTGTTTTGTTTTGTTTTCCTTGATCGCTGACCAAAACCAAAAATCTTGTTGGGACTTAAATGAAATTTAAATTCTTCTTTACAAAAATGTAGTTCCCTGAATATGCCCGTTAGCAGCTACCTATCTTTGGAAGAATCTGAACAGTATAACTGCTTCAAATATTACCTTTTCACCTAAAGAAATTAAGCTTATACAATCTTGCTGTCTACTTGTATCAATTTTTTCCTCATTAATCTCTTAACCTAATGGCTAAAAGACTGAAGTCAGCGACGGCCCTGTGCAGTGTACACAAATGCAGTTTACCATATCTAGATCTTCAGAGTCTCAGAGTCCACAAGCCCATTCAACTCATCAACAATTAAGGTACAGTGTCCAGAAAAGACAGTCAAAAAGCACATAGCACCAGCTAAAAACAATGTTTTTTCTTTATTCACTGCAAAGGTAGATAATTTATGTAGATGAGAGCTAAGAATGCTGGGAAAATTAACATAAGATAGTGGAGGAGATGGAAGGATTGGAGTCAAAAAAGGCTGCAGTGCAAATATGAATTTATACTGAAGTTTGATTCAGTTAGGAAGTCAATCAAATAATAATCTCCCGGAAATTAAACTATATTATTTTTTATGTTTGTGGATTTGCTGCAGTCAGAGATTCCCATGTGTCAAATCTTCTTCAGTTGACAAGTCTGACCAGCTCTCTAACTAGATTACATTTAAACCCTGTCCAAAACGTACGTGTTCCACTGACTGTCTGACAGAAGGCCTCATGTTGAGGATATTCCCTATGCTCATTTGATAAAGCATGCTTCAGTTACAGTAATTCAGAAACTGTTTCTTTTAAATTGTAGCAAAAAGACAACTTTCTTGTCTGTATTAAAAAGCTCTGTGTTTACAACTCTTCAAAGATATGAAGGACTCGGAGTTTGTTCATTCCTCTGCAAACATACATTTCTCAGCTCTCCAGAGTGTTTCTTGATATGGGAAAGAATGAGAGAGGAACATTCAACTCATCCTTTTGAAGTAGTTCAAGATCATTTTAAAAGAATTGGTGAAGTTGTTAAAGACAGGTTGGGAGGATCAAATGCTATATATTTTCTAAATAAAGCTTAAGCTATTTAACCAGTGATTTTTTTCAATGCAAATATATAATGAATTTTTATGAAAAACTTGGAAAAGTGAAGAACTTTTACAGTGTAGGATGAGACAAAAAGTTATATATCTACAGAAATTTCAAGGATTAAAATATAAAATATTTAAAAATATTGGTTATAATCATTATTTATTTATTTCCTTAATTGCAAGTATTATAAGACCAATCAGGTAAACCAGTAAACTTTGAAAAGCTGCTTTTAGAAACTATTTTGTGACTTGTCTGAGATTTCTTTCTGTCTTCATGACATTCTTTGCACAGTCCTGTTATGTTAATCATGTTATATCTAGCCCATAAAGACCTAAAGATTTACCACCTTGTTTTATGTTATTTGCATAAGCAAACACCTTGAAAAAATGAGTAAAAGTATGACATCTGAGCATAAGTGGATACTTTGATGATTTTGAAATTTATGTCTTGAAAAAGTCTCGAATTAATTTGTTTCCCGCACTTTGGTTTGTTAAACAGAAGAAATAGATAATTGGCTTATATTCTCAAGGCAATTCTATGTTGTGAATTGTAAATTGACTTTTATTTAACATCAAATGACTGTAGCATATAATAATAATAACCTTATGAAAATGTCCTCTAAGAAATATATTATTGACACAAATATCTTGGTTATAATGTGGATATATATATATAATTAAAGTTCAAAGGGAGGTTTACAAATTTTCACTTATACAAAAATAATATCATATTAAATTTTGTAGATGATAAGAGTCATTTACCTATATAGAATCCAATTCATTTTATCTCCATTCAATTGTGTAGGACATTCCACTAACTCTAGATACTCTGGATGTACTTTGCCTTGTACAAAGAATACTTAAAGTATATCTTTTAAATGTCTAATCTGTATTCGTTTAATGTGCAACTAGCTCATTAAAATTAATTGTATGGTCTAAATTAACTGCATTGAATTTGACACATTAAGAAGTATTGGTTTCATAAGGTCAAAAACAGGTTAAAATTTAAAAAAGGCATTAAATCGTCCATTAGATATATCCACAGTATGTAAAATAGTTTTCTGAATTCTGCAGTATTTGCTTCTTCTCTTCCATCCCAGTACACCAGCAGTGGTTATTGGCAGAGCCACAACTTTATTTGATTTTGATTAAAAAAATTAATGCTCATCTGTTGTCACACTGTCCTGCTGAGATTTTTTTTTTTTTCCCCCACTGGTCCCACAATTTGTCATACACTTGACTGTATAGCATCTGTCACTTTTCAAAAATGTTTTCCTTAGTGCAATTGCAAGATCATTAATAATTAAAATTGAAAGATTAATAAATAAAAAGCATGAGATACAAGTTAGCTGAGTTGAAGATTTCATCAGCTGTGAGTCAACATTTACTGCGATTAAAAAATATTCATGATACTAATGGAAAAAGACATACAATTGAATTTGGTCCCAGAGCATAAGTATATTAGTAGAGAAGGAAGGAAGGAAGGAAGGAAGGAAGGAAGGAAGGAAGGAAGGAAGGAAGGAAGGAAGGAAGGAAGGAAGGAAGGAAGGAAGGAAGGAAGGAAGGAAGGAAGGAAGGAAGGAAGGGAGGAAGGAAGGAAGGAAGGAAGGAAGGAAGGAAGGAAGGAAGGAAGGAAGGAAACATATTGTTTCAAAACAAGATATTTCAAGAAAAGATATTAGTGTATATCACATAGTGATACCTCAAGATTACAGTGGGGCAACTAAGCTTTCAGTCTTCTCTGCTGGGAATTAAATAACGTAAAAGTAACTTTTTCTCATTCATGAAATTAATATTTTTCAGCTGCAGTGACTTTATGGGTTAAATACTTTCTCCTAATAAAACAGATTACATTTGTTCCAGAGTCCTATCTTAGCAAGTAAAATAAATGGGATACAGCTCATATTAATCCTTAAATGAAGAATTTTCTTCTTTTTCTTTTAATTTAATTTATTTCAATTTAATTTAATTTTCTTTTCTCTTTTTATTATATTTTCTCTTATTTTATTTTCTCTTATTTTATTTTATTATTTTATTTTATTTTATTTTATTTTATTTTATTTTATTTTATTTTTAGTTCACTGTTCAGCAGTCATCCTCAAAGCCTCAAAGAGGCTCAGTTTTTCATGGAGGAGAATGTGTCGTTATTTTTTACACCCCAGCTAACATAAACATATTTGATGTGTGTCACAAATACCACTAGCAATCATGATCATTCTACGTAATTCCATACATGGTAAGGAATATGCATTACTCAGCAATATAATAACAGAAAAATAAAAATAACTCTGAAGATCTCGCAACTAAATATTAATTGAATACTCTGGGCTTCCAGGAACATGACTACCTTGCTAAACTGAACTGAGTTTAGATTCAAGATTTTCAGACCAAGAGACCTACTTTTATCAAAAATGATTTCCTGCATAGTACTAGAGATACAACTTCAACAAGTAATGCTAGCGTCGGGTTCGATAACTTGTCACTGAACAATCTTGAATCAAAGTCCCTACGTGACAGAATATCTTTCTTATACACAGAATCACAGAATCGTCTAGGTTGGAAGAGACCTCCAAGATCATCTAGTCCAACCTCTGACCTAACACTAACAAGTCCTCCAATAAACCATATCACTAAGGGCTACATCTAAACGTCTTTTAAAGACCTCCAGGGATGGTGACTCAACCACTTCCCTGGGCAGCCCATTCCAATGCCTAACAACACTTTCAGTAAAGAAGTTTTTCCTAATATCCAACCTAAACCTCCCCTGGCACAACTTTAGCCCATTCCCCCTCATCCTGTCACCAGGCACCTGGGAGAATAGACCAACCCCTACCTCGCTACAGCCTCCTTTAAGGTACCTATAGAGAGCGATGAGGTCTCACCTGAGCCTCCTCTTCTCCAGGCTGAACAATCCCAGCTCCCTCAGCCGCTCCTCATAAGCCTTGTTCTCCAGACCCCTCACCAGCTTCGTCGCCCTTCTCTGGACTCTCTCGAGCACCTCCATGTCCTTCTTGTAGTGAAGGGCCCAAGACAGAACACAGTACTCGAGGTGCGGCCTCACCAGAGCCGAGTACAGGGGGACAATCACTTCCCTAGTCCTGCTGGCCACACTGCTTCTTATGCAAGCCAGGATGCTGTTGGCCTTCTTGGCCACCTGAGCACACTGCTGGCTCATATTCAGCTGACTATCAACCAATACTCCCAGGTCCTTGTCTGCCAGGCAGCTTTCCAACCACTCATCTCCCAGCCTGTAGCTCTGCTTGGGGTTGTTGCGCCCCAGGTGCAGGACCCGGCACTTGGCCTTGTTGAACTTCATACAAGTGGCCTCAGCCCATCGCTCCAGCCTATCCAGATCCTCCTGCAGAGCCTTCCTACCCTCGAGCAGATCGACACCTGCACCTAACTTGGTGTCATCTGCAAACTTACTGAGGGTGCACTCAATCCCCTCATCCAGATCATTGATAAAGATATTAAAGAGAACTGGCCCCAGTACTGAGCCCTGGGGGCCCTTCCTTCCTTCCTTCCTTCCTTCCTTCCTTCCTTCCTTCCTTCCTTCCTTCCTTCCTTCCTTCCTTCCTTCCTTCCTTCCTTCCTTCCTTCCTTCCTTCCTTCCTTCCTTCCTTCCTTCCTTCCTTCCTTCCTTCCTTCCTTCCTTCCTTCCTTCCTTCCTTCCTTCCTTCCTTCCTTCCTTCCTTCCTTCCTTCCTTCCTTTCCTTCCTTTCCTTCCTCCCTTCCTCCCTCCCTTCCTCCCTCCCTTCCTCCCTCCTCCCTTCCTCCCTTCCTCCCTCCCTTCCTCCTTCCTTCCTTCCAAAACTGTTAAAATCCTAAATGGGAAAAAGCATGCACTTCATTTCTGTTTTTATTTGTCTAGCTTTTCTTTCAACTATTGAATTTTCTGTTGTCTTTTCTGGATTAGAGAGCTCTCTAGCTACTCACTGCCAATGTAACATGCATAAATCACAAAATATGTGAGTTGTCTCATAACCTTTGATTATTTAAGTAGGTAGAGATTTTTTTCATTTCTCACCACAAAATGTATCTTCCAAGGACAATGATCACATTTGAAGCTGTCATGTAACATCTACAGGAAGATTGTTTTCTTGTAATGGTCTCACTTATGCTAAATAACAATGCCACCTTCCAATCAAAGGTAATCAAAATATTTTGAATATATTTAAAAAAAAAAAGAGGTTTGTTTGTTTGAGAAAATTTGTCTACTCAGCTTGAACATGCCAAAGATTTTAAGCAAAATATTCATCATCCTTATCAAGGGTTAGATAGATAATACAGGATAGGACATCCAATTTTCAGCTATGTATTAGGAATAAAAAATTCTCAGCCAGCTACCGTGTTTATTCTGCCTGAGAAAGCACAAAAACAAAACTCCCACCTATTAGAAGTTATGAGGTATGTAGTCTGGAGGTGTAGGAGATGTTCTATGTTTTCTCCGTTGATACTGTTTTATGGTTTATGAATATTTAAATGTTCATTGCAGTGGTGTGGAGATGCAGATAAACTCTCTCTTAATTCAGTGTCCAACATTCTTGGAGACTTCAGTCATTTTTTTTTTTTTCTGTCTCAGAAATAATTTAATTCCACTAACAAAGATTCAATGAGACTTGTTTTAGAATGCATGTGATTAGAAAATTCATCTGAGATGTGGGAGATCCATTTTCTAATCTGCTTTCTGGATGATTTAGAGTTAGCTCTTTTGTGTAATGCAGCCTGGGAAAGGTATTTGTGATTTTCGCTGAGAGACTTGCCTTTAGCTTTTCATTTTCCAGTATTCCTAACTCCATTTTAACTTTATCTCTTTCTAAACTATACTATCATTCAGACTGTAAGACTGACCTACATTCATTTCTTCTAGAGATGTACCTTGACATTTGATTTCTTTAAGGCATATATAGGCTGATCATAGCTAGAAACTATTATGCTGCTTTACAAGTCTTAGAGATACACAGACAATTATTTATTTTTTCATTTATTAATCAGGAAAAAAAGTACAGTCTTGCAGGTCATTGAGTATATACTGTATAATCTCCAGGATAGGCAGTAGAATCTTCAAACATCCCGTTATCATAGAATAGCATCACAGAATCATCTAGATTAGAAAAGACTTTCAAGACCATCAAGTCCAACCCTCAACCTGACCTACCATATCCCATCACTAAACCATGTCCCTTAGTGACATATTAAGACTGTGCTAAGATGATTCATTAGATAAATCTACTTTAAGCAGTTTATAGTAATGATCTTTGACAACTGAATGCGTTTTATGTGTTAATTGTATTATTTTTAGTCAAAATTTTGTTAGGAGTTGCCAAATCTAGAAAACCAATATAGGTGAACTTGCCAAATCTACACATCTGCTAGTCCAGCCAATATTTAGGCTGAGCATGTATTTCCCATGCAATCTGTAAGGTGCTCTGCAAAGTGTTGATGAGTTTCAATCCCAGCCCGTGAAGCTGACACCTTGCTGGGATGCCCTGGAAGGAGCCATGTCAAGGGCTTGTTTCTATGAATAATTTGTTGGGGTAGCACCACCTGCTGCCTTGCCTCCGTGTACTTCTGTGTATATGTATTTTAGCTTTCAGTCACATAACACCACTCCTGTGTATCAGGACTGGTTTGTCCATACTACGGGTAGGACTCACTGTGAGTTTCAGCTTGTGCAGCAATCAGTAATACCTGAAGTACTAGCTCACAGCATGCAACGCAGTGCTTATTTGACTCAGGTATAACGCAGAAGAGTAGGAAATCTGTTTTATAATCAGATTAACTTAATTATCAGATTATAATCAGATTAACAGTTTACACTACAGTGCAAATGGCTTGCAGTGGGATTCATTGTGAAAGTATGTCAAAGTGGGTAGCTAGGTGGAAGGGTCCAGAAGTGAAACAGCCAGACAGGTAATGGAGAGACTTTCTGTAACACAGGGTATAATCTCAAATAGCTCAAAACTGTATTTGACAACCTTTAGGCTTAAAATGTTATTCTGAAGAAAACTGAATGTAGTTCTAGGCAGTATGTTCTTTAAGGTGAAGAAAACAACAAGGTTTCCTTAATATGATTAAGTAAATCCACTAACTCAACTTCTTTTTAGTTATTTCTGAAAAGGAGTTAGCTCTTATTGACTGAACACATTATTTATTCAAAGTTTTCACTGCTGTTTATCACCTTAAATGACAAAATTGTTGATTATCAATAAGGAATATATCAAGCGCGACTAAAAATGTAAGCATAAAGGTTTTCTGTTATGCACATCATTTTAAGTGTTTTAACAAAACTTATATTTTACTTGTAAAATGATTGACTTTTCAGAACATAAAAATAAATAGTAAAAAAAAAAAAAAGACAAGAAGTAAGATTTTATACTTAATCATCCAGAATTTAAAATTCTGTTTTGATTTGTCAACATGACAAACACTTTGACTTGATTTACTTCTGATTTCTTTATAAACTTCAGACCTGCCATGAATGAGCTGACCTTGGAGTCTGTATCAATAAAAAATTTTACTACTCAGAGAATACAGTTTATCAGCTATATGTATAAGCTAGTCCATAGACTGTATATGCAGGACAAAGTAAAGTGGAGTCACAATTATAATACCTATGAGATGATAACAAACCAGGCTGCACTCAATTGCCAGTTTTGACTGCAAAATTTTAATTGAATTTAAATAAAATATTTTGACATTTTCCATTTTAAATCACTTAGAGATATAATCATGTCCAACTATATATATTTCATGCAGTATTTCATATTGGAAATGTACTTGTGAAACAAATTATCCCTACCTATACTTTGATTCCCTGTATAGAGTACATAGAATGGATTCCATTTGGAGGAAAATAAACTAAAGGGCCTTATCTAGTCTGTGGGACTAGACTGGACTCAATCTGAAGTAAATGTTCTTGAGAGGTATATATTGTACCCAGTAGGCTTTCAGCAACAGTCTTTTGCTCTTTGTCTGTTAGACCATATTTTTTGTGAATTTAGACAGTCTCCATCACTATTACAGCTAAGATATCAAAGAATGGATTTGAAATATCCACACAATTGAGCAATTCAGCAGCATTATGAAGAGTAGAAACAGAAAACAAAAAATGTTTTACACATGTATCTGTAATGGATACAGGCCTAGGACAGCACATGCTTCATCTTTTTGAGGTTTCAAGGAGATAAATATTTCTGAGTAAATGTTCCAGCTGTGGACATACTGTAATCGTAGAGGAGTTTGACAGTAAATCAACATTTCTTCCACATACAGACAAAATTAAAGAAGTTTGGCATGCACTTGTATAGGATTGAAGCACACAAGAGCATGTGAGCAGACCTTACACCTAGCTTCTAGTTAAGTATGAAGTTAAAACACATCTACATACCCGTTTAACTGCATTCTTTCAAGCCATGTACTTTGGCTTTGGTACCAAACTCCAGCAGTGGGATATAGATTAAAATTGAAGCCATTAATTTCAAATTCTTTCACACCATAAGTTCGAGGGAAAAAGAAAAACAAACAAACAAACAAACAAAAACACCAATAATAAAGCTTCACACACAGCCCTTTGGAATTGCATTTTAAAAAGTGATGTCATAATGCACAATGAGCCATTGTAACTTACTTCATTGAAACACTTTTCTAGTGCAGCTATTTTAACATTCCATTGTGTAAGACTGACATTTTGAAGCAATATCTTGCATTTCATCATAGATATAAGTCCTAGCTTCCCCAAAATACATTTTATGGTGTGTGGTCTACCCAGTGAACTTTATTCTTTCTCTCTCTCTCTCTCTTTTTTTTTTTTTTTCCTTTTTTTCCATATTATGGCAATGAATATGACAATGAATAAGACACAACAATCACTTGTTAAATTAATTTTGATAAAATGAATATATTTGAATTTTAAATTAATATGTTAACTACAGTGGAGTTTTTTATGCAGAACAAAAAAATTCATCCTTGGATTCTGAGATGGCATCTGTGACATTCAGAGTTCAGGGCTGCAAAAAATATCCCTATATTAGGGATCTTTTACTTCTGAGTAGGCCTATCCTGGTCCTGTTAACTGTATTTCTATAAATTTTCATGTTCATTAGCTAAGACAGTTTTAATTATCATTTAGTTATATGAACTGTTAATATTTTTAATGAAGACCTGTTCTTCATTGCTGTGAAGAGCAAAGAAGAATTTTGTTAAAATACGTGTCAACTATTTTCATATTGCTAATATTCATAATATTATTGTATGAAAAAAAAAATGAAGGAAACTGGAACATATCTGATTTCAACTATGTGAAGAGAGTTTGAAATATTTATTTCCATGTATGTTTACCTCCACTGTAATTGGTCTATTATTTCATGATTTCTAAGAGATTTATAACTTAAAAAAATAATAATAAAAATTATATATATTTTGATGGGAAATATTGAGGTAATCTTTTAACTCAAGTAACTTGAGTTAATTTTAATCAAGCAACCTGAATTTAACTTTAATCAAGAGACCTGAGTTACTTGAGTTGATATTTCATAGAATTGTAGAATTACAGAACCACAGAATCATAGAATCATAGAATAGATTGGGTTGGAAGAGACCTTAAAGATCATCTAATTCCAACCACCCTGTGATGGCAAGGACACCTCCAACAGACCACGTTGCTCAATGCCTCATCCAATCCGGCCTTGAACACTTCCAGGGATGGGACACCCATAGCTTCTCTGGGCAACCTCACCACCCTCATAGAAAAGAAGTTCGTCCAAATATCTAATCTTAGTCTACCCTCTTTTAGTTTAATGCCATTACTACTTGTGTTACCACTACAGTCCCTGATAAAGTCTCTCCCCATCTTTCCTCTAGGGCCCTTTAGGTACTGAAAGGCCGCTGTATAAGGTCTCCCTGGAGCCTTCTCTTCTCCAGGATAAACAACCCCAGTTCTCTCAACCTGTCTTCATAGGAGAGGTGTTCTAGTCCTTTGATCATCCTCATGGCCCTCCTCTGGACTCTTTCTAATAGGTCCATGCCCTTTTAGTGCTGGGGGCCCCAGAGTTAAATATATTACTCCACTTGGGATCTCACAAGAGCAGAGAGGGTGAATCACCTCCCTTGACTTGCTGGCTACACTGCTTTCATGAAACCCAGGATATGGTTGGCTTTCTGGGTTGCAAGTGCACATTGCTAGCTCATGTTGAGCTTGTCATCAAGCAACACTCTCAAGTCCTTCTTCTCAGAGCTGCTCTCAATCCATTCTCCATGCAGCCTGTATTTCTGTTTGGGATTGCTCCAACTCACACACAGGATCTTACACTTGACCCTGCTGAACTTCATGAGGTTTGCACAGCCCCAGTTTCTTGAATGCCTTGCCTATTTTAATTGGTTAATTATTATATATATCATTGCAGTGATACACTCTTTCTCAGTTGCATTTCTACTAATTAAGGTACATTAATTAAAGATAAAAAAGAAATAATAACCTCCACTAGGAGTAAACACTGATTGTATTTTCAGAGGCTGAAATGCTCACAATTTTTGGTCACAGGGACACAAAGAAAGCAAATTTAATATTTTATAGATAATTCTAAGGTTTCAAGTTATCATTTCATAGCACAGAGAATAATCATTTATCAAAAACAAACAAACAAACGGGAAACCAGGAGTTGTTGCTGATGTTTTTAATCTTCTCTGGAGTTTTTGATCCTTGCATTCACCAGAACTTATTGAAATAAGATAAATTATTATGTTCCTTTTTATATATTGTCTGCATTAACTTTGACTAATCTATGTCACAATGTTGTGGTTTAACCCAGCTGGCAGCTAAGCACACACAGCTGTTCACTCACCCTCCGCCCTTCCACTCTGGGATGGGGGAGAGAATCAGAAAAAAAGTGAAAACCTGTGGGTTGAGATAAAGACAGTTTATTCAGACAGAAAATAAATGAAAATAATAATAATGATAATAGTACTACTAAAAATAGTGTGTACAAAACAAGTGATGCACAATGCAATTGCTCTCCACCCGCTGACCGATGCCCAGCCTCTCTCCCGGAGCAGCCGGTCTCCCCCACCCCAGCCAGACACCCCATATTAATTGCTCATCATGATGCCAGATGGTGTGGAATACCTCTTTGGCCAGTTTGGGTCAGCTGTTCTGGGTCTGTCCCCTCCCAGCTCCTGCTGCACCTTCAGCCTGCCCACTGGCAGGACAGTGTGAGAAGCTGAAAAGTAAGTATTTTCACACAAAACTATAGTGCCAATATTGTCAAATATATTGTCAAGTATGTATTTTTATATTATTTACTTGTTTCTCTTTTCAGAAGGTGTAGGATCAAACACAACTTCTGATATTCTCAAGTTTTAGAAATGGAGTGTCTTTAATTTAATTTATCCATTGTATAGTTCATGCAGTTGTGACTCTGGTGGAAGGTAGGGGAAAGATGTGTTGCTTTCACGTAACTCAGAACTTTTGAACTTACTCACTACCAAAATGTATTCCTGCTTCTAGAACAATATGGTTTGGTTTACAGGACAGACTTGCATGCAATATAATTGGTCCTCTGTTGCAATGAAGCTGGGAACATATCCTGTGAGAAAAGAAAACTCCTAACTTGTTCAGCTGCTGACTGAGTTTAGTTAGTTTACCAAGCTGTGATTAATTTTCATTTTTCTAAGGTCTGGCTACTTTGTCTTTAAACCTTTTAATGCACAGTTTTTAGTAAGTAAGAATAGTAATAGAATTATTTTTCAAGAGTTGCTGTTGCCCATGTTACATATCTGACAATATAAGTATACTAATATAATCTGTGTAAATGTATACAGTATACTAATATATAGTTATACTAATAATACTTATATAGTTATACTACTAATAATATACTAATATATAATATACTAATATATAACTAGTATATATAATATACTAATATAATCTGTATAAATGTATAAACAATACATTTGTTGCAATAATTGTCATCAATTAAATTTTCCTGAATGCTGTGAGTTCTGACAGCACATTGTGAAGCAAGGAATTTAGTACTCTACAAAGATAATCTGCCCATTGGCTTCATTCTAGAAATTTAACATATTTTGATCTGGTGCTTTTGCTGTGATATTTACTTTATATCACCCTTCAGAATGGCATTCACTGGGGTGAACAAAAGGCATCATGTTTGGAGAAAATGGAACAGCCTGGTGGAGGATTGGGGAAAAGGCTACATTTTATAATTAATGAATAATCATATGATTGAAATGTATTTTGGCTAATAAAGGGACCATTACAGGGTAGATCCTAAACACCTTAATTTGCATTATTTTAGGTAGTAGTAACTAGCAATAAAGGTTTAGGACATAAAGGGAATGCACAAGTGTATCCATAGATTAAATGGAAATGAAACAGATATATCTTTGTTTTCATCAAGCCTTGCTTGAAGATTTGCCACATTTTTAATGTGAGTTTGTATTAAGTCACAGTGCATATTTTTGGAGGTAGATATAAAGGGGACTATGATACACTGAGAGGTGGAGTAGTGAGAAACATTCTTCTCACTAAATGTGTGATCTGTTATCATTCGTTTTGATTTTACCACATAAAGAAATAGAACATTTACAATAATGGAGCTAGACAGATTTCAAAATGCAAAGTGATTCTTCATTCACAATGCAGACTTGTGTATGTGTCACCAACACAGAGGTGGTGACAGGTAGCCCTGTAGAAAAAGATTAATGATACTAGAATTTTCCAGCTTAATGCTTACACTGCACTTTCAGCGTGCAGGGACAAACTGTTTGTTTTCCCTTTTAGATTGCTTACCACTGCTTGATTTACTGGGCAGCAGAGTGAAGACAAGGTTTTAAATAACAGTGGTATGGCTACCATTCTTCTCAGCAAGCAACTGAACTTCTTTTGGAGACTGAAAAAGAGTACTTGTTCGAGTACTTGTCATATTTCTTGCTACCAGAATTTTCTTTCATGAAGCATGACCTTTGAGGATACTTCAGGTGAAACTTGTTTCTGATATTGGTCATCTCTGAGATCTTTTGGACATGAGGAAAAGAATCTGAGAGTAATGAAAGGATCTGTGAATAGATCCCTGAAAAATTATACAGGCAGTAACATCTTTCATTTGTATAAGAATGAACATTTAAAAATAAAATGAACATTTAAAAACAAAATGGATTAATTACAGAATCATAGAATGGTCAAGGTTGAAAGGGACCTCTGGATATAAATATCTAGTCCGACCCCCTGACAAGCAGGGCCACCTTGAACATGTTGCACAGGATCACATCCAGGGGGCTTTTGAATGTCTCCAGAGAAGGAGATTCCTCAGCCTCTGTGGGCAACCTGTTCCAGTGCTTTGTCACCCTCACCGTAAAGAAGTGTTTTTCATATTCAGCCAAAACTGCCCACATTTCAGTATGTGCCCATTGCCTCTTGTCCTTAATATTGTTTTTCACTGAGTTAAAAAGCTACAAAGTTCTCACAAACTTCGAAGTTACTATGGTATAAGATAACTGTGTGAAAATCTGCTACTAGGTTTTTCCATTGAAACCACATTATTTTGAATGCAGATACAACTGCTACAGATATTCAGGTATATTGTTTTGAATTCAGATGGAACAAAGGAAAGAAAAACTTCCTTCTTCACATTATGTTGTTACAGGTGTAACTCCACTGGTATTGAAGGAGTCACACCAAAATTAATTTCATCCATTATGTTCCGACTACTGACTACAACTCTCTACGCAACACTAC
The DNA here is from genome assembly GCF_040182565.1 of Anser cygnoides. Lineage (NCBI taxonomy): Eukaryota > Metazoa > Chordata > Aves > Anseriformes > Anatidae > Anser > Anser cygnoides. The sequence continues at coordinate 81,571,072 of NC_089875.1, forward strand.
AGCTCCTGATTGTGCTCTAGTTTAGCAATCTCAATCCCACTTAGTCTCATATTTGCACTTACAACAGGTTTTGTGAGGGAACTGTCACTCCATCTGGATAAATTGAGCATCTTGACAAAACACTGCAAAATTTACCCTGGAGAAAATGTTTTAAAGCTAACTTGATTTCAGACATTTTACCAGGCATAGAGCTGTCTGAAACATGCTTTGTAGTACAACTTCATCTTCCTTATTAGTCAGAAATTGTATTTACTTGATATCAACTCTTCTTTTTGAGTGTGCTTAAGGATAACGCCAAGTTTATATAGTTATATGTATAAAACAAATTTCTTTCAAACAGGCTTTCTCCAGGTGTGCAAAGGTGGGTGGTTTCCTGGGGGGTAGAGGACTGCTCAGGGCTTTTTTGTCACCCCACTAATGAATCACCCAGAGAAGGTGGACTTGGCACTTTAATTGAGGATCTCCAACACTCGACTCAATGTCATTTGCATAGCACTGAAAACTGGAATCTTACTTTTTAGATACTTTTGCTAAGACAGTGCAACACGGTGGGAGAGCAAAGCTAAAACGAAGCAGCAGTAACTGCCCCTGGCAAGCAAAAGAGATGTCCTCAGCCTCTAGAGGACAGGCAAGAAGAAGTTCATTTAAAAATTATAATCCCGGTGGTTTGCATACTGTAAAGAACTGTATCATACAAATAATAGAGCATGGCTTTCCTTGAACCTCTGTGATTTATTTACAAAATTGTAGGCCAGCTCCATTAGTCATGAGTGGTGGAATAAAACTAAGCTGTACTGTACATAGATAAATGCACAATTAGTGCAAATCACAGAATCATAGAATCATTAAGGTTGGAAAAGACCTCCAAGATCATCTGGTCCAACTATCCCCCTACCACCAATATTACCCATTAAACCATGTCTGTAAGTACTACATCCAACTTTTCTTTAAACACCCCCAGGGATGGTGACTTCAATGCCTAAATACTCTTTCTGAGAAGAAATTTCTCCTAATTTCCAACCTGAAATGAATCCAATGGTTCAAAGGTCATTAGAGTATTTTGAAATGATGCCGCATGTCATTATGTGGAAGCTCTATTTTGTCACATGATTTCCCTTTTGACCTGTTGTCTCAGCAACAGGATATCGTGATACTGGCAAAGACAATATTTTTATCCTATAACATAGGTCTGTTTTTATGTGAAAAATAAGATTTCGTCTAGAAAGAGTTTTATGAGATCACAATGTTTTCACTGCATCTGTCTATCTGAGGCTTTCATGCCATCATCTAATAACATATTATCTGAGTAACCAGGGCCTGTTTATAATAATGTCACTGTAATGTACATAATTGACTCTGCATCAGTTCCTCCTACCAGGGAGGAACAATAATATAGACTTCCCACCTATACAGCTTTTTAAAGCTGGTGGCCCAAACCAGGAAGTCTAGGCTGGGAAGCTACTTAACTTATTTTTAGATGAATACATATCTCATCATGATCAAAAGAGGTAAACTACTCAGGTCATCTTCAGCTGTACCAAGATTTGTCTGTACTTTGGCCACAACAACCCCATGCAGTGCTACAGGCTTGGGGCAGAGTGTCTTGAGTATGTAGAGGAAAAGGATCTGGGGGTGCTGATTGATGCTCACCTAAACATGAGCTGGCAGCGTGCCCAGGTGACCAAGAAGACCAACAGCATCCTGGCTTGTATCAGGAACAGGGTAGCCAGCAGGACAAGGGAGGTGATCGTCCCATTGTACACTGCTCTGGTGAGTCTGCACCTCGAGCATTGTGTTCAGTTTTGGGCCCCTCACTATAAGAAGGATATCGAGGCCCTGGAGGGTGTCCAGAGAAGGGCTATGAAACTGGTGAATGGCCTGGAACACAAGTCCTATGAGAAGCGGCTGAGGGAACTGGGGTTGTTTAGTCTGGAGAAGAGGTGTCTCAGGCGAGACCTTATTGCTCTGTACAAGTACCTGAAAGGAATTGTGGGGAGCTGGGCATTGGCCTCTTCTCACAGATAACTAGCAATAGGACTAGAGGCAATGGCCTCAATTTGTGCCAGGGGAGGTCCAGGTTGGAAATTAGGAGAAATTTCTTCTCAGAAAGAGTAATCAGGCATTGGAATGGGTTGCCCAGGGAGGTGGTGGAGTCACCATCCCTGGGGATGTTTAAAGAAAGGTTGGACTTGGTGCTTAGGGACATGGTTTAGTGGGTGACATTGGTAGTAGGGTGATGGTTGGACCAGATGATCTTGGAGGTCTTTTCCAACCTGATTGATGATGATTCTCATACAAAATATAGTCTTAAACCACATTCTAATATGTTTGTCATCAACCCTGGATCTGTTAAAACTTAGCAACAAACAAATGAAATTTTATTTAAACTTGTTAAAGATAACCTGAATGTGGGAAGCAGCCACTTCTGTAATTATGTTTTCTGATGGTGCAAGCGGAAACCTACAGCAGGCAGCAGGTATGTGGGATAATGTGTATGGGGGCTGGTGGTAGACTGTGATCATCTCTTTGCCTAGATCAGCACCAGCTGGAACAACATAGCCAGCTCCACCCATAATCTCCTATTTTATTTAGGAACTTTTGAAAAATTTAACCCAGAAGCTAAAATATTTTCTTCATAAATTAGAAGATACTGTAATCGCATTTTCTTACGTCAGAAATTGCATTTACTATCAATTATGTTTCAAGTATAGCTATAGGCTAAGTTTGACATCGTGTCATAAGTTCAGTGCTGCTGTATATGTATGAGACACTTTCCTTTTCCCATTTTCCCATTTTGATTCTCTGAAATAACTTTCTATGCTTCCCTATATTGGGAAATAATAATAATAATAAATAAATCAATTGTATTGAGATATGGAACACATAAAAACAAGATTATCTGAAGCAACACTCAACACCAAAATTGACAGAACATTTATCTCTTCATATAAAATCACAGGGCAAATGGATATATTCCACTTCTGAAATTTTATATTCAGACACAGTAACTTTGTTTTTTTTTTGTTTGTTTTTTGTTTGTTTTTGTTTTTTGTTTTTTTTTAAACTGTTACTAATTTTTAGCTCCTCGAAGGCCAAGCAAGATGGGAGACTGGATTAAAAAGAGAGGAAAAAAGATTACACCAACCCTTGTGAAATAAATGTCTAAATAAGTTACAAGAAGTGAATACAAAACACTACAATGTCATGAAGAGGGCGAAAGAGAGCAGAATCAAAAATGATGTGCCATAATATACCTTAACCACATGTTTTTAAAAGTCCACTAAAATAAGTAGAAACTACATGACAACCCAATGGTTGGAACACTTTGTTCCAATGAGCTAAATACCCTGATTTATTGCTCCACAGTCTTCCAAGTAACTTTACATTCCTTAGAACAATTTTCATTTATATTTAGAACTACCCCCCCCCCCAACCTGACATATTTGGGCGGGCCACTGAGGAGGACTACAAGGATGTAGCGAGGCTGTGCAGGGAGAAAATTAGAAAGGCCAAAGCTCATCTGGAGCTCAACCTGGCTACTGCCGTTAAAGACAACAAAAAATCCTTTTACAAATATATCAACGCGAAACGGAGGACTAAGGAGAATCTCCATCCTTTACTGGATGCGAGGGGAAACCTAGTTACTAAGGATGAGGAAAAGGCTGAGGTCCTTAATGCCGCCTTTCCTCAGTCTTTAGCGGCAATACCGGTTGTTCTCTGGATACCCAGTGCCTTGAGCTGGTGGAAGGGGATGGGGAGCAGGATGTGGCCTTTGCTATCCATGAGGAAATGGTTGGCGACCTGCTACGGAACTTGGATGTGCGCAAGTCGATGGGGCTGGATGGGATGCACCCAAGGGTACTGAAAGAACTGGCGGAGGAGCTGGCCGAGCCGCTTTCCATCATTTATCGGCAGTCCTGGCTTTCGGGGGAGGTCCCAGTTGACTGGCGGCTAGCCAATGTGACGCCCATCTATAAGAAGGGCTGCAGGGCAGACCCGGGGAACTATAGGCCTGTCAGTTTGACCTCAGTGCCAGGAAAGCTCATGGAGCAGATTATCTTGAGGGTCATCACGCGGCACTTGCAGGGCAAGCAGGCAATCAGGCCCAGTCAGCATGGGTTTATGAAACGCAGGTCCTGCTTGATGAACCTGATCTCCTTCTATGACAAAGTGACGCGCTTGGTGGATGAGGGAAAGGCTGTGGATGTGGTTTACCTTGACCTCAGTAAGGCTTTTGACACAGTTCCCCACAACATTCTCCTCAAGAAACTGGCTGCTCGGGGCTTGGACTGGCGTACGCTTCGCTGGGTTAAAAACTGGCTGGATAGCCGGGCCCAGAGAGTTGTGGTGAATGGAGTCAAATCTGGTTGGAGGCCGGTCACTAGTGGTGTCCCCCAGGGCTCGGTACTGGGGCCGGCCCTCTTTAATATCTTTATCGATGATCTGGATGAGGGCGTCCAGTGCACCCTCAGTAAGTTTGCAGATGACACCAAGCTAAGTGCGTGTGTCGATCTGCTCGAGGGCAGGAAGGCTCTGCAGGAGGATCTGGATAGGCTGGAGCGATGGGCTGAGGTCAACTGTATGAAGTTCAACAAGGCCAAGTGCCGGGTCCTGCACCTGGGGCGCAACAACCCCAAGCAGAGCTACAGGCTGGGAGATGAGTGGTTGGAAAGCTGCCTGGCAGAGAAGGACCTGGGAGTATTGGTTGATAGTCGGCTGAATATGAGCCAGCAGTGTGCCCAGGTGGCCAAGAAGGCCAAGAGCATCCTGGCCTGTATAAGAAGCAGTGTGGCCAGCAGGTCTAGGGAAGTGATTGTGCCCCTGTACTCGGCTCTGGTGAGGCCGCACCTTGAGTACTGTGTTCTGTTTTGGGCCCCTCGCTACAAGAAGGACATGGACGTGCTTGAGCGAGTCCAGAGAAGGGCGACGAAGCTGGTGAGGGGTCTGGAGAACAAGTCTTACGAGGAGCGGCTGAGGGAGCTGGGCTTGTTCAGCCTGGAGAAGAGGAGGCTCAGGGGCGACCTTATCGCTCTCTACAGTTATCTTAAAGGAGGCTGTAGAGAGGTGGGGGTTGGTCTGTTCTACGTGCCTGGTGACAGGATGAGGGGGAATGGGCGAAAGTTGCGACAGGGGAGTTTTAGGTTGGATGTTAGGAAGTACTTCTTTACCGAAAGGGTTATTAAGCATTGGAACGGGCTGCCCAGGGAGGTGGTGGAGTCACCATCCCTGGAGGTCTTTAAAAGACGTTTAGATGTAGAGCTTAGCGATATGGTTTAGTGGAGTACTTAGTGTTAGGTCAGAGGTTGGACTCGATGATCTTGAGGTCTCTTCCAACCTAGAAATCTGTGATACTGTGATACTGTGATATATTTGTGGAAGAAAGTGTTCTAGGGAAAATGAGGGCTAATTATATAACGATGGAGTTTTCAAGTTGTGTCAGTATGTGGTCTCCAGGGGAAAACAACATGGGAATTTCTGAAAGTAAAACAAAGATAAGATTTCATGTACTTAATTCTGTCTCCCAGATGGCCAATTGTGTAGAAAAAATGAGAGATGTTTCTGCCACCATATTTCTTACAAATGAGTCTCTAGTGAAGGAGGCAATAAATTCATTGCTGTTTGGGGTTTGAGGCAGTTAAAGAATATAATATTTTTAAAATAGTACAATTGTCTTTCCAAAAATATTCTTCCAGAAGTTCCTACCTTAGTTCCAAATAAATTTACCGTTTAATAAGTCTAGTCATTCACTTGAATGCATTCATCATGTATTTTAACACTGCTATTAGTATTGGTTAAAATTAATTATAGGTCTCTATAGGTTTACAGGAGACGTCTTTTCTTTTACACTTCCAGAACAGTCATTAATGAGAAGAAAATCTCTGAAATGTGCATATCTCTTTCTCTACCCTTCCTCACATTTCCATTTTGTTTACAGTGAACTTATCCATTAAAAGAAAACACATTGTTTGTAGCTTGCTTAAATACCATTAATTTCGTTTTACGCTAAGCATTCCATTTATAGAAAAAATATGTATTTTAAATGTGTATGCATCTAACTTCTTGCTCACTTGGTCAGGGTCATCTTCTGGTTAAAGGAGAGACATGAGTCAGGAAACCTATGTTCTGGATATCACTCTGTTTTTGATTTACTGTGAGATTTTGGACAAATTCTGTTCCCCTTTGTGCCTCAAATTCCCATACACAGAGAATGAGAATATTATTCATTAGGGTTTTAAGATTCTTTTGTAATCTCTGGAAAAAAAATTCAATGTTATGATTAATTTTTACTGTCAATATATGTATTACTGAGTAATAAACACTAATCACATTTAAATAGCAAACCAGTCTCTGGCATTTGCACAATATTCAGATGTAAGATAAAGAGAAAGAACTTTCTCAAACTTAAATTTATGGTATTTGAAATATGAGACAAAACAGAGAATGTAAAACAGATTTTTTTTTTCTGTATATAATCATAGCTTTAAAAAATAATAATAATAAAAAAAATCAAGCAAACCAAAACCTTGTCTTTTGTTAGTTTTATGTTTTTATGAACATCCACATTTGATTTAAAGAACTACTGAGCTAAACTTATTTTACTAGGAAAGTGGATAGTTGCTCTCTGAATATGTATAGAATAACAAATATAAGTATAGTTATAGCTTTATCTCTAAAAGCTAGCTAACTAACTAAAATTTCTAATTTTAATACCTATTGTAATTGACATAAAACAAAATACTTCTTTTATCATTTTAAAATTGTTTATCAGATTTCATAGTAATAAAAATATATATAATATAAATCACTTTAATTGATAACTTATGTTTTCTTATGTCTTGTGTACCTTGCCTATTAAAGAGTATCCAAAACTGGACCTCTTTATAAGGCATATAAAGTACAGTACATGCTTTTTGTTTTACAATTACAGGAAGTTAGACAAGTTTCAGGAATATATATATATATATATAATGACCAGTGTGTGCCCTTGTCTCATTCATTTTGTGCAGTGGAGGGAAAATTCCCATCATTTTCTTTACTCAGTTTACATGAGTTTGTTTCTGGCTTGGAGCACAGCCCGTGTTTTCTTGAGACTCCATACTATGAATTATATCCTTAGACAAGCTCTTGTCCTTAATTGATCTTAAAGTCTTGGTCTAATGGTTTACTCGACAATGAAGTAATAACGGTTCTCAGTCATTATGCAGATTACACTGGTTTCCCACTCTCAAAATATTAGAGTAAGAAAACTGCAAAATAAGCTTTGTCTCATAAGATTAACATCTGCAGGAAAATACAGAAATATAGAAAACTGATGTTGCATAAGACAAGATAAACATTGAGCCATATGTTTCAGTAACACAATGTTTAAATTGCCTCAAAATCTTGCACGTAAGCTAAAATTAACTTTATTATTAAAGGAAGACAGCAAGATTGTGTTGAATGTAAAGGAACCACTGGAAAGCAAAAATCACAGAATAGCAGTTACAGAATGGTTGAGGTTGCAAGGGACTTCTGAAGATAATCTAGTACAACCTCCCTGCCAAACAGGATCACCTAGAGCATGTTGCACAGGATGGTATCCAGGTGGGTTTTGAATACCTTCAGAGGAGACTCCACATCCTCTCTGGGCAACCTGTTCCAGTGCTCTGTCACCCTCACAGTAGAGAAATGTCCTCTCATATTGAGACGGGACTTCCAATGTTTCAGTTTGTGCCCGTTGCTGGGCACAACAGAAAAGAGTCTGGTTCCATCATCCTGATACCCTCCCTTCAGATATTTATATACATTAATGAGGTCTCCCCTCAGTCTTCTCTTTTCCAGGCTAAACAGGCCCAGCTCTCTCAGCCTATCCTTGTAGGACAGGTGCTCCAGTCCTCTAATTGTCTTCATAACCCTCCTCTGAACTTGCCCCAGTAGTTCTATGTCTCTCTTGTACTGGGGAGTCCAGAACTGGACACAATACACCAGGTGTGGCCTCACCAGGGCTGAGCAGAGAGGCAGGATCACCTCCCTTGACCTGCTGGCAACACTCTTCCAAATGCACCCCAGGATACCATTGGACACCTTGACCACAAGGGCACATTGCTGACTCATGGTCAGGCTGCTGTCCACCACGACTCCCAGGCCCTCTCTGCAGAGCTGCTCTCCAGCAGGTCAGCCCCCATGGTTTGGGGTCGGGATTGGGTGCTTGGGGTTATTCCTCCCTACGTGCAGGACCCTGCGTTTGCCCTTGTTGAACTTCATGAAGTTCCTCTCAGCCCATCTTTCCAGCCTGTCAAGGTCCCTCTGAATAGCAGCACAGCCCTCTGGGGTATCAGCTACTCCTCCCAGCTTTGTGTCATCAGAAAAATTGCTGAGGGTGCACTCTGTTCCATTGTACAGGTCGTTGATGAATAAGTTGAACAAGACTGGTCCCAGTACTGAACTTTGACGGACACCACTAGCTTACAGGCCTCCAACTAGACTGCACCACTGAGCACAGCCCTCTTACCTCTGCCATCCAGCCAGTTATCAATCCACCTCACTGTCCACTCACCTAGCCCACACTTCCTGAACTTGCCTATGAGGATGTTATGGGAGACAGTGTCAAAAGCTTTACTGAAGTCAAATTAGATCACATCCACCTCATCTACCCAGCTAGTCATCCCATCATAGATAGCTATCCGATTGGTTAAGCATCATTTCTCCTTGATGAATCCATGCTGATTACTCCTGATCACCTTCTTATCATCCACGTGCTTGGAGATGACCCCCAGGATGAGCTGCTCTATCACCTTTCGAGGGATGGACGTGAGTTTGGCTGGCCTGTGTTTGCCTGGGTCCTCCTTCTTGCACTTTTGAAGACAGGCATGGGATTGGCTTTCTTCCGGTCCTCAGGTACCTCTGCTGTTCTCCATGACCTTTCAAAGATGATGGAGAGTGGCCTAGCAATAACATCGGCCCACTCCCTCAGCACCCGTGGGTGTATTACATAGGACCCCATGGATTTGTGGATGTCAAATTTGCCAAAATGCTCTCTGACCTGATCCTCCTTGACCAAGGGAATGCCATCCTTTCTCTGGGGTCTCTTTCTCCAGAGTCTGGGATTCCTAAGGGGTGGTCTTAGCAGTAAATACTGAAGCAAAAAAAGCATTCAGAAACACTACCTTCTCTGTATCCTTTGTCACCAGGCCACCCGCCCCATTCAGCAGAGATAAATTGAATAGTTTTAATGTAAATATGGACTGTATCTGGGTAAAATCATATAAATATATGGGAAAAATTATATAACTTACTAGAGAGAAAATACTCCATAATTATTGCTTGATAAAGTCACAAATGTAATATAATCATCCCTTCATTATATGTCCCAGCATAAAACAATAAATGTCAATGCATATGTGTTTGTGTTTGGTTTCCATCTCACATAAGAAAGAACTTCATGAAGTTTGCATTGCAAAAGTCTCTTCTCTTAGGATGAATTTGTCCATAGTAGCTATGATGAAAGAATATTTAATAATAAATATTTAAACTCATTAAATATTAAATACTATTAAATAATAAACAATCAAATAATTAATTATCAATCAAACAAATACTTAACTGTAGTTTCTAGACCAAAATTACCATTTGTTAACTTCCATATACTCCAGTATGAAGCCTACTTAAGGGTGTGAGTGAGGTTCATTCTCTTAATAGCTCGTGAACTTTTAATTTCATGACAAAGAGCCTACTGTCAATGTAAAGGACTGAAATTCAGTAAAGAGACTATCACTTACTTTCATGTAAACATTCACTAGAGATAATTCCATTTTTACAGATTTAATAGAATTTGACATTAAATATGTTTACTTTTAACATATATCTAACTGGGTATAAAGAACCTACAGAATTATTCAACAGACTAGCTAGTAGGGATGTAATTCACTTACTTAGATAAGGAAGTTTACTGTCACTTGAAACACCCTAGATCATCCAAGCTGTCCACATGAATCTAGCAGATGTGCCATAGTTAACATCTACACAGGTAACCCCATTGCATTTCTGGAGAGGTCAGTAAAGGCTAGGTAAAATAGCTTAGAAGTTTTAAAATACTAGAAATCTATGTCTGTATGTATATGTTCTGTAAATACCCTTGAGTCTGTAGATTTGATTTCCACTGGGATCTTAGACTGAAAATATATATAAAGTCACCAAATTTTAGAAAACCTAAATGGTGTCAGGTACCTGAATTTGAATCTGAATCTCAGTCTTTGTTGCCTATGATAAGATAAGTAAATAATTGACTGCATCAACTGGTTTGAATGCAGTCCAGTTAGTGTTCAAAAAATTCAGAAACTTCAGAAAATTTCCATGATCTAAGGAGCTAAATACTAAGGTTAAAATATAAGGGATCGTGGATTTCAAGTGTCTGGAAATAGAGATTTAGAGCATGGTTTCAAGGTTAAACAGCACTTTGGTAAGATACACAAAAATCTTGAGAGAAAAATACCGTTTGTTTTAATTCACTGTAGGTTTGAACTAGGAAGGGGATATAGGAGACGACAATTCAGATCCAGTTGGAAAACTAGACATTTTTACGTTAACTGTTGAATGTCTAACAACATGCATGTTACAAAAGGGAATGGTGAACTGAGTTCAACCAGAATAGAAAACTAGGTGAAACAAACAGAAAAAAGTTTTGAATTATCACCTACTTGGCCAAAAACATAACTTAAATATCTGTCCTAAACAAACACAAAATGAGTTTAACATGGTACATTTCTGAAATTCCAGAATCAAACGTAGATTACAGTCAATTTTTGTATTAAAAATTAAAATGCTAAATGCCTATGTCAGTAAACGTTTTGTCAGGTTTGGGCTGGGTTATAGGCTAAAACATAAAATAATGATGACCAGTTCATACATTATCCCCTGAATTCAAAAGATATAAAGATATTATTAACTTATTTCCCGCTTCTGTCACTCTTGCATTGAATATTAATTTTAATTCCAGAAAAAAAAAGAAAAAAAAATTGGAGTATATGGGAACCACTACAAAACAAGCTGGTTGGTGATCAGTGTTGGAAGATTTGCAGAATATGGACCAGGTACAAAAAACAAACAAACAAACAAACAAAAAAAAACAGTAGAAGGATCCTTCTTTAACTTGATGAAATAGCTAGACCTTATTTCAGGGCAAGCTGTTTTACATAAAGTTGTATGTAATGGGAAGTTATATTTATCAGTGAATGTGACCTAACAAATAATCCAGTGCATAAATTTATATATATACACATATGTATTTTATCCAGAAAATCAGCATAAGCCTTGTACATGTGAAGAAATATAAGCGTGTTGCTTTTAACGTTTCTGTGTTTTTATTTTATTTCTCTATGGGGGCACCTTTGAACCATAGAGTTTTCAATCTACCAGATGAGTTTACTGCAAGTTCCAACTACAGTTGTTTTTTATTGCTATTCTGTCAATATAATAACCGAGAAATTAGAATTAAACTTATGTTTCAAAACTTTGATTGCCTTAAAGACCTCTGAGGGTAATGCTGAGGACTTGAATGGATGAGGGATGTTCTCAGATGGTGTATTTATTTGACAGATACAAGAAAGTATTTCACCTTTAGCAGCAGAAGAAGTTACTGGCTGCAAGCTTTTTGGTAAATATTTATCTTGAGCAGCAGACACAATATTTCCCAGCCATTGTTTTCTGGAAAAGGATTTTTTTTTAATTTTATTATTATTATTGTTATTGATATTTTCATTACCATTCTTGTTATAATCTAGTAGTACCTATCAGAATTTAAAATTATACAAGAAGAGGGAAATAAATTTTAATAGGAAAAAAAATGTATTGACAGTAGAACAAATAACTGAAAAAAAACCATTTTGGACATGAAAAATAATTCAGAGGAAAGATATGAGCTTTGGCTTGCTTTCACTAGCTGTGACAAAAGTCACATCTGACTGCTTTGTATGTGGCAAAAGAAAGATTAATGATTGAGAATACATATGTTATTGTATTCAGGATTCAATTCATACCTTTCTCCTTTGTTTATTAAAAATAATAATAATAATGAGAGTGAGAGAGAGGGAGAAAGAGAGAAAGAGAGAGAGATTGAAAAGTAAATTTAGTCTATTAGATTTAAGTTTCTATTTTGATTTTGTTTTGTTTTGTGGTCTCCGAGGAGGCAAAAGCAGAAAGTGAGGTCTCCTATTTCTCCTATTTTACCCCTTTAGGAATCCTTGCTAATGAGGAAGGAAAGGTATGTTCTCATTCCGGTGTATGTTGCTCCCTCCAACAAAATCACTCTGAAGCTTTTGAAAATTTTCAATCATTCATTTGGAAAGGATTATAATAAGAAAGTATTCTGAACTGGCTCGAACTCACAGTAGTGTCTGTAGTTCAAAACTCTGAACTGTGGACTGAAGTACTGAGGCCACAGTCTTCTGCCCTATAGCTTAATGGCATAGACAGGGATATTTTTATAATTATTGATTATTTCTCATAATTTGAAAAATAACTTTACTGTTATCAATACTACAAAAGGGAACTGGAGAATAATGGAAAAAGGTGAGACAGTGCACATCAGAAATGGAAAAGGCACAGAGTATGAACAGTAGCAGACTGAGATGTAGCAAGCAGGTTGCTACATTTATTTAGTTTTCAGTAGGTTCTCCATCTGGGGAAGTATGAGAAGTAGTCGGGCCTTGTGAAAACATTTTATTAGCTCCTTTTTTCCCTAGATTATTTTCATTTTCCTTCATACAGTTTGTGCTAACCAGTAGAAACTCATCTCTTTGGTAACATAATACGACCTTTTCACAAGTTCTTACTAGTTGGAGCTACCTTTTCAAATTAATATGTGTAGAAAGCAGGCACAGGGTAACCTTGTGCTGAGTATAGGCACCTAAAAGGAATTATGGTAAGAGAAAGATAGCACTGGGTGCTAGGCTAACTGCTGGAAGTACTTTTAGTGCTTACATCAAGCTCCCAAGTGAAAAGTGATTTTTTTTTTCAGTTTCCAGGGGTTTTTCTCTGCAGAAGCACCTCATGTTTGCTAGCTAACATTATAAAACGTCATATATTTTTTTAAAGCAATTGAATATCTAATAAGTAACGTCTGTTATCTCACATTAGCAAATAAAAATATGAAAGCTGAGCAATTGCTTTCAAGTCTCCTAATGTGATTTGTTGTGTATAAATCAAGATTATCCAACACATTGAAGCATTTAAAGACTCCAAGGCTGAGCAGGAGACTAGAAAACAGAGAAAGGTAATTTTAAATGCCAGTAGATTTGACATAACATCTACTTCTTGATATAGATGACCAGTGGGCTTTACTTATTTATTTATTTATTTAATATTGCCAAGGAGGTATTAAGATAGGTAAGTCTTATTAAGGAGGTTTAAAATAGGGAATGGAAGAAGGTGTATGTTTCTTCCCAGGTATAAAAAAGTAGTAATGAAGAAGATTTAAAATATTGTTAACTGTTTTAGTGATTTTTTTTTCTTGCTATTGCTGGTGTTTTTTCTCTTTTAGGTATTTTCAGCAATTCCATAATTTAATTTCAAGTTAGTCTTTAAGAAAAGTTGTTATTTTTCATAACCCTGTCAGAAAACAGTCTTGCTGTTGTGACAATAGTAAAAGTATATCTATATACACAACATGTTGCAGTAGTGCAGACAATTTTTTTTTTCCCCACAGCTATCTAAACAGAATTTGGAAGGGGAAAGTGCATATAAATACATCAGTCTAGCAATGACAAGGATGGCTTTGCAAAACACATTCTAAATCAGTGAAGTATACATTTAACCACTATGAAAATGCACCCTTCTAATTCCTGAAGTAAACAGACAAGATTTTAGATCCTACCATAAGCTGTAGAAGTCCTAAGAAGAGTTATAGAAACACATTTAAGAGTTATAGCAACACATTTTAGGATCTGATCATGCTTCCAGTTTAATCAGAAATATTTTTTTCCAATTATTTCAAAAAGACAAGAGTCAAGACCTAAAATTTCTTGTCAAATAAAACCTCACATTTATCTCTAAATCTGTATATTCCTGCTGTTAGTGTCTACATGTTGGTATATTTTCCTCAGAACAGCTATATATTTATTTTTTTTTTAATTTAAAATCCTTACTTTAAGAAATTGAATTTGCTTGTAACGGCTCAGAATCAGGCATAGAGAAGGATAATTTTGTTACACATATTGTGCCAGATGGAAAAATACCGATGTAAAATATATGGAGGGTGAGAGGACATGGCATGTAGTAGGGAGAAGGGCTTGCTGTCCTTTATGTCACAGACCTTAGGTAGGCCTAATCAGTACTCAAAGGGACTCTGCATTTCTTATCTGGATTGAAACAGAAAGATTGAGCATTCAAAATGGACATATTACAGGGTCATACATCTGTGTCTTTCCTAAAACAGCCAACCAACCAACTAAACAAACAAAACAAAACAAAACAAAACAACAACAAAAAAAGATATATGAAGAAATCCCACTAATTTCTGTAGGCTTTACATACTTATTCCTTAGAGAATACTTGTAGAGCATATGTACATATGCATAGATATTGTTTTAGTATGCTATTTGGATAACTGTTCTTTGCTGGTCTAAAAAATATTTTATTGTTAAAAATTCAAACAAACCAAATCTTATATACCTTAATACTTTTTCAAAGTTTAAATGCCATATTACAAATGGAAACAATATCCAGCCATACTTATAATTCTCAAATATAAAGATCTATCTTTCCCCTGCTTGTTTCTCAATAAAGTCCTAGAAGTAAACATATAAACTTACTGTAAAAACCTAAGCTTTATCTGAAAGTTCCTTAGAGAAAACATGCAAGATCATGTTTTCTGATCCTTTTAAACTACTATGGTTTTGATCCAGAGCACAGTGTCTCAGCAATGTCTCTGAGTCAATCAAGCTGGACTTTCAAAGGCATCACAATTACCAAAGATGATTTAAAGTCTCTCTATGGGATATAGGTATGCAGTTTTCCATGATGTCTTTTTATCTAGGGGCAAAACAGGTAATTTTTTAAGACGCAGGAACTTTGTCACATGTTTCCATGTCAATGCTTTACAGAACATAAGAAAAAAAATGCATTGTTTTGGGAACCTATCTGGAAGTCAGAGGTAGAACAATCTTCTCACAGAGTCAGCCACAAAATCTTAGAAACATTGACTGGAAGTGGCCTCTGGGAGTCATTGTGCCCCACTTCTGACTAGAAGAGATAATATTACCAAAACCATATCTTGTATGTTGGAGCTTCATTCTACTATAATTTAAACTTCTAATTGTCCTTAGTGCGTATCTGAAACCGGACGCAAAGTCAATCAATGAGTAGAGTTTCATCTGGCATTAACCAACTACTGTTCTTAATCTCAACATTTCTGTATCACAGTTTTGTTGGTGGTGTGGAGGATGACTAAATACTATCTATTTGTACACAGCTGTCATTCTTGTCCAGAACATAGTCTGGGAAAAACGACATATCAGAGATCAATCAACCTTCTAATTCCTTCATACTGTCTCAGTGGGGGTTGGGGGGTGGGGGGCAGAAGTCAGGAAAAGGATGTAAAAAGACGGAAAAAGGAAAAAAAAACAACCAACCAACCAAACAAACAAACAAACCAAAAAAAAAAAAACAGAAAAAGGAAAACTCCCAAGATGTATTGCTTGCTTATCGAAACTTAAACAGAAGTTAACTTGTATCTACCAAAAAACATCAGTTCTTTCCTTCCCGTATGAGCCATCTGTTTGTAAGGATAAGAAATGCTTTAATGTCATATAATTCCCTCTCAAATGACTAGTTTAAAGATGATGTCAGTATCTGTTGTGAAATCTAAGACAAATAAGGTATATTACATTTTGCAGAGACCTGAAGGATTATTTCTTAGTTAGATAACACCGAGAGGAATGCATTTTAGCAAAGTTTTCCTCTGAAGTCATTGACAAATTGATAAATATTTCGTGTCAGATATACATTGTTGTTAATGTCAGATTTCAGTTTCAGATTCTGTAGAACTCTCTACAGCCTTTTTACTGTCTCAGTGAACTGCAGCCCACACTCTTCAGTACAGAAAGGTCAAGATATATAGGAATGTTAAAGAGCAACATAATATTAAACTGCTTAAGTGTTTTTATATTTACTCAAATTGCATAGCTACATACTAAAGACGTCAAAATGGTAATCCACTGTATGAAAAGATATCTTATGTAATTTCCCTCTAGTCTTTTCACTTGAAAATATTACCTATCAACCCTAATGAAGTTATGAAACTTCATGTCACAAGAGGTCTTAACATTGTATTTCTCACCATTTTTTATTTATTTTGTTTGTTTTTCTGATTGCCAGCACTTTAAGTCATTAATGGACAAGACTAAAATTACTATATATATATTTAATGAAGATATTTTTCACATTCAATCATCTATTCGTATAGTCCATGATACTATTGCAAGTCCATAATACTACTGCATTTGCAAAATCAATGCAAGGTATCAGTCAAAATCAAATGCAAGGTATCAGTCTCTGTCGGACTTGACTTGAGGAATTTTAATAACAGATTGAAGCTATTGTGTTCATATTTTACTCCAATGATACTTGATTTTATAGCTCTTGAAAATCATTATTTGATATTTTGATGAAGAAGTAATGATTATTAATTCCTTTTATGTAGAGTACCAGATTGTGTGGTGTCATTTACGAGATTTCATTTGAAATAGTATCATAGTTTTTTAATTAAGTTTGGACTAAAACTCTCATACAGAGATAGTCTGGACACATGCTTGGTGTGAACTACTGCGAAGAACAAGCAGAGTTACCCAGTGAAGTTTTTCTGAAAATCATCTTATTGCCAATGTTAGAGAAAGGTGACAAATGAACTTTGCACAAGACAGTGGACTGAAACAAATATGACTATGCATTTGACTATGCAAATTAGTTCAAGCATGATCAAAGGGAGGACTTCCTCTAAGGGATCACACAATAGGGAAGATCCTCTATAGGTGAACAAATAAGACATGAGTTTAGGATATCCAGAGTAGATATCTACTCCTTGGGCCAGGTACCAAGATGAAATAGTCATTACATTGTAAAATAGTCCTTTTGAGCAGAGATCTGGGGTTATTATCAAGCCAACCTCAGACTTCTTTGGCCCCACAGTTTCGCTAGAGCATTAACAAATAAAAGAAATAATTCATCACCTTTTTAATAATTTCTGAGTATGGAGAGATCAGAACTGAAAAATAGTTTAGCACAACTGGGCTATAGTTTTGAGAGCACAAGCTCAAGTTTTTCACAGTTTATGCAACAGCCCCAGTCACGAAGGTCTTGGGAAACTTCTAAATATAACGCAGTCCTAAGGATAAAGAGTGAAATCATGGATCACATAATGTCAGTGGCTCCATGCACACTGAAGCCAAGATTCCATTCACCACCCTTTGAGTGCTCACGGTGACGTTATAAGAATAGGGCTCTGAAACAAGTCTGTTCCTAATGGAATTTTTTGGCAAAAAAAAAAAAAAAAAAAGATAAGAAAATAAAGTGATATATCAGTTCTAGAGGTGTCATTTCCATATTAAGAAAGGGAAAGGCGAAGAACTGTGAGTGGAATGATAGCCCTCCCACCCAAAGTTACAAACATAGAGTATGTAAGAGTAAAGAAAAAGTACAAAAGGTTTGACTGATAAATAAGAATACATGCATTCTTTTATTTCTGCATAAATACGTTTTATATTTTTAAATCATATCTCATCCCAAAACAAACCCAGGAGTATCACTTTATGGCTGTAGTAAGGGCTATTTATTAATTTACTTTTAGTCATTTACTTCTACTTCACTATCTTTTATTTTTCAGTTCTTTCTAGCCAGCAACACAGAACTAATACTCACATTTTCACAAACCAAAAGAAGCCAAACCAAGCCAAACCAAACCAAACAAAACAAAACCACCTCCACCCAGTAAATAAATAAATAAATAAATAAATAAAAAAGACAAGAAAGCTGAAGAAGTAGCAGTGTTTTGTCCCTGGGCTCTCTAATTTGGCAATCATCAAAATTGTCAGAGAATACATTTGCTCCTGTGTTGTGCAGTCTCAGAACCCATTTTGAGTCATTCCTCTGTTTGTCTCATAATAAAAGTAAATTACTTTTTTTCCTGGCAGCACTGATAACTTCACACTGGTGAACTTTACTGTATCTGATCCTTGCCTGAGTCTGCAGAGAGCCTGTAATAATATCTCATAGAATCATAGAATGGCTTAAGTTGGAAGGGACCTTAAAGATCATGTAACTCCAACCCCCCTGACATAGGCAGGGATGCCACCCACTAGATCAGGCTGGCCAAGGTTCCATGCAGCCTACCTACAACCTCCAAGAAATACAAACTGCTCCTACTAACTGCCTTAGTGGGTGGTGTAATTGTTCAGCTGATTAATTAGTTTTTTGTTTGATTGTTTTTTGTTAACTATGACTGAAACTATTTCTCAGTTTTGACTCAATTCCAGGAACCACTTCCTTGAAAATAGATTTTCCAGCACATAGATGATCTTTCTTCTCAGACTGTTATTGTTTAGGACAATCACTAGATAGCTATCACTTTTAAATATAATGCATGTGGTTTCTGAGTTTACCTTCTATTCCTCTAATATTCCACAGCTATTTTTGCGATGGAAGCAGAATCTCTTTGAACATTCTCTTTCCCTCATTTTTATTGCTTGTTCAGCCTTTGATGCAAGTGACTCGCTCATATTACGCACCTGAGTCTTTTAACATATTGTAAATTCTCCCAGGAGACCTTTCCCTTGCTGCCCTCAGGGGAATACAGATGTCAACCTGTGTCTTACTGTATGTAGTCTCCCTACAGTGGCTTAATAGATCAATGACACGCTTAACAGGCAAAATGCTTTCAGTAATGACATAATCCTGAATCAAGAGAGAATTTGTTGCAGTCCCAGCATTCACAGCATGATGGTGACTGGGTGCCCTGCTTACATTGTGACATAATAAAGTCATCTTGTGCAGACAGCAGTAGTATATCTAGCACAACAAGTCCATTCAGTTTCTGGAAATGTTTGATTTTGGTAGGACTACTAACCTTGCCCTGATTTGTCTAGTTTTCTATTCATCTGAAATGCAGTCAAGATTGCTATTTATAGATGCAAATATTAATGTAACAGTTATGGTAATTAGATATGAGGGTGTTTATTTTCATATGTTCTCAGTGAGACTGATCAGAATTATCTCTCTCTGAGTAGCATTTACAGAATCACAGAATGGCTGAGGTTGCAAGGGACCTCTGGACATCTTCTGATCCAACCCCACTGCTTCAACCTAAAGAGGTTCAACAAGTCCAAGTGCAAGGTGCTGTACCTGGGTCAAGGCAATCCCAGACATTAGTACAGACAGGGAGAAGAACTCACTGAGAGCAGCCCTGCAGAGAAGGACCTGGGGGTTCTGGTGGATGAAAAGCTTGACATGAGCCAGCAGTGCGTGCTTGCAGCCCAGAAGGCCAACTGCATCCTGGGCTGCATCAACAGAGGAGTGGCCAGCACATGGAGGGAGGTGATTGTGCCCCTCTACTCTGCTGTTGTGAGGCCCCACTTGGAATACTGTGTCCAGGTCTGGGGCCCCCAGCACAAGAAGGATGTGGGTCTGTTAGAGCAGTTCCAGAGGAGGGACACAAAGATGATCAGAGGGTTGTAAAGGATGACTTCTCTTGACAGAGGAAGAAGAAAGAAGAAATGATTTTCAAAAAATTTAAAACAAAAATAGGATGCCTGATGCCAAATAGTTAATTAAAAATCAAAAACAAGAAATTCTTTTTGAAACCTGAGAGAAAAGAAAAGAAAAGAAAAGAAAAGAAAAGAAAAGAAAAGAAAAGAAAAGAAAAGAAAAGAAAAGAAAAGAAAAGAAAAGAAAAGAAAAGAAAAGAAAAGAAAAGAAAAGAAAAGAAAAGAAAAGAAAAGAAAAGAAAAGAAAAGAAAAGAAAAGAAAAGAAAAGAAAAGAAAAGAAAAGAAAAGAAAAGAAAAGAAAAGAAAAGAAAAGAAAAAAGAAAAGAAAAGAGTAAATATAAATACAAAAAAAACTATAATATTTCAGACTTGAAAAAGTTTGTGCAGAAGTAACAGTGACA
Source organism: Anser cygnoides (assembly GCF_040182565.1). Taxonomy (NCBI): domain Eukaryota; kingdom Metazoa; phylum Chordata; class Aves; order Anseriformes; family Anatidae; genus Anser; species Anser cygnoides. The sequence continues at coordinate 81,591,204 of NC_089875.1, forward strand.
CATTTTTCTCATACATGTTGAATATCAATATGACGTATATGTAACTGTTTATATAATTTAATCCATACTGTGTTTATTTAGTGTTTTGTTTGTTTGTTTGTTTGTTTGTCCTGTTATTGTTGTTGTGTGGGTGGTGTGTTTTTTGTTGTTGTTGTTGTTTGTTTGTTTGTTACCAGCTAGGCTTAAAGATATGTACTTAGGATAGTCATCTCAACAAACAATGTTTCTTTGCTTGTTTATATACATGAATAGTGTTAATTGTTTCAGTAGCTGAAAATCTAAGTAAGCCTAATGTTCTTAAAACATTTCTATCTTTAATAAGTAAATCTTTAAGAAATTATAGTGCATTTAGATAACAAATGTAGGTGCTTTGTTTTATCGTCCTTTAATATAATTTATCATTTAATATTGCTTCATTCACACAGTTTGGGGTGTTATTTACTGTATATATTTATTCATAAGAATTATATTTTTAAAAGAAAATATAATTTTTTTTTTTATTTAAGAAATGAGAGAATCAGATCTCTCCGTATAATTCATTTAATTTCATCTAGAACTGTCTTTTTTTTCGGCTACAACAGACCAGAAACAGAAAGAAAGAGCACTAGTGTGAACTAACTTTGCCACTAAAAGGAGATTTATGTAATCTCACTATGTATTTTTATTACTCCTGCAAAAATATTTTGTCACCGAAGTACTCTGAGAATAGAAGAAAGCTAACGATTGATTAAACCATGGTATAACTATAGAAATAAACACTAGTATGTGTATTATCAATCTTTTTAACAATTTAAGGAGCATTATTAGAAAAGGGAATACAAACCTTAACCTTTTTCTGGTTTTATTGACATTATTTAAAGTTCATGCTTAAAATATGATTAAAACTATTGTTAACAATTTGTATGGAAGATAAAAAGTACAACAAAAAGTAGTTAAGTGGCTGCATATAGTTAAGAAAACATTCCAAACTATTTCTTTTTGTCAGAAGTGACTGCATCACTCACTTCAAATATAAATTTGGTCCTTTCTGTTAAATTACCGCTTCAAAAACTAGTTTGGATTAGTTATGTTTCTCCAGAAGACTGCTGAGTCTTTCATAAGGAAAATATATATGATAGGATTCCTGTTTACATACAAGCTAACAATATACAACATATATCCCCTTGGAACTACCCTAGCTAATATATATAAGCAAAAATTTAGACCAGTGGAAAACAAAGTAGCAAACAAAACACGCACATACACAAAATTATACGACAGAGATAAAGGAGAAAATTAAATTTCCAAAGGCATCTTATCTACTTATCTACTTAAGACTGTTACAAAAAGAATGTGAAAATAAAAAACACTTTCAATCAAAAAGAAGTAACAATCGGAACCTTTGAGAGTTTGCAAACAAACAGCTGTAGCTTGAACTCATCACACCACAACAGTTGTTCAAACTTTCCTGAGACATGAGGAAATCCCTTGAAAATCTTTTTCATTAAATACCCGAGTAACAGAGGGACAAAAATGCTGCTTGAATCCAATGATTTTTTTTTTTTTGGGGGGGGGGCAGGTGGGGGGAGTTGGAAGGAGCCTTAAAGATCACCTAGTTCCAACCCCCTGTCATAGGCAGGGGCACACCCACTAGATCAGGTTGCTCAGGACCTCATCTAACCTGGTCTTGAACACCTCCAGGGATTGGGCATCTGTAACCTCTAAGGGGAACCTGTTCCAGTGCCTCACCACCCTCTGAGTGAAGAAGAATGGTCATCACCATTAATATATTACTAAAAATCTCCTCTTTCCAAAAAAATATTAAAAACTGCCAATTTCACAGTATTTATAGCTGCACATTTAGGAAAGAAAAGAAATTATGAATAGATTGAAGTATTCCTAAGAAAAGCTCACTTGCCATATTTAATAAACTATTCTTCAAAGAGGCTTAAGACTGTTACTATTTAAACAAGGAGGAAAAGAAAAACATGATAAAACATTAGTGAAACTTAATTTTACCTTCTCTAGGGACTTACCTGTAATTCTTAAAATTAGAAGTCATCCTTATTCTTCCAGGATTCTCCATTTCTCACTGAAAAATACTCTGGCAAATCTCTTGGTCAATTGGAAAAATTAAGACAATTTCTGTTTTCTGTGAGAAGGAAGATTGTAAATAAGGGAAGCTGGCCAAGCTAACCACTGAAAAACAAGCTTCAACAATGCCCTTCTGTGGGCATAATCCTAATTTTAGATAACATCAAGAGAAAATTCCAATTGCATTAGTGTTATACACTTGGTAATATAAACTGAGATTAACTAAGTAATTCAGCAATCGTCATCAGCTGAAGGGATTAATAAGGTGCCATGATATTTTATGAAGTGTTGCCAAATTGTCATCTCTTCCATCTTTCTTTTTGGTGTTGGACTGACAACATCACAACAGTTTGAGTTTAATCTACAAAATCCTGAACTTTAAAAAGCAAACAATTTACTGATCCATCAACATTTATTAATCACAACAATTATTCCAAGGCCAAATACTACAATTACAGAGCGTGGTGCTTACACCACAGACAACTGATTTGTGTAACTCTCCAAAGAACAAGACGCTCTTCTGAAAGAGCACCTATGCCTTGAGGCACTTGTTTGGAAATAGGATGTTTTCAGAATAGTCTAGAAATTCTTGTACTAGAAAGGTATAAAACAGAAAAAAAAATAGGTCTCAAATGATTATAGATTTGTGTGAATTTATCCTCATTTGTTGTAGCACTGTCAGTAAGTGATGATTACCCAAATGTTTTAAATTTATCTACAGTGTTCCATTGAGAAAAAAATGTAATGAAGGAAAGTGCTTCAGAAAGGACTTTATAATGAAAAAGAATGGGAAGAATAGGAAATTAATTATCAACCTACCTACCTACCTACCTATCTACTTCGCAGTGCATTACCCTTTGGCTACTTATCTGTTTGTTTATGGTGGGTTTATTTTGCTTTTTTGTTTGTTTGTTTTTTCGAAACCTGTTGAAATCAACTGAGAATTTTGGTTTTTGTCTACTCGCAAGTATAAATAACCAAAATAACCAACTATGAAAATAGTTCAACCTTTGCTGAAGCTATTAGTTGAAGACCTGTCCAATATGAGAAAGTGGTCTTGAGCATTGCCTATGTGAAATATTCTTCTTCATACGACGGACCAATAGCACCAATTTCAAGATGGCAAGAAATAAGATTCCCTCTGGTACTAACTTCAGAAAAGCTTCAGTATTTCCTAATAAAATACAGCTTCAATCATGATTCATAAGATGAATATATTTTAAGCTTCATTAGATCATATAACACAGAAAAAGAAATATACATATTCACTGAGGACACATTTTTGTATCTGCTCAGAAAAGGTCTCCTAAATGAGATTTTCTTTTAAAAAAAAGATCTTTCCAAAAGTCTTTGCCATGATCAGAACAGGTCACAACATAGAATTAATAATTTGTTATTCAGCAGTGTGCATAACCAAAAACTTAAGATTTATATGCACAAATCCACATGGGTCAGTATTGGAGCCCAACCTCTTTAATATGTTTCTTGATGATATGGATAAGGGAATTGAGTGCACCCTCAGTAAGTCTGCAGATGACACCAAGTTGGGGGGAAGTGAGGGTTTGCTGGAGGGTAATAAGGTCCTACAAAGGGACCTGGACAAGGTGGATTGATGGACAGAGGCAAATGGGACAAGGTTCAATATGGCTAAGTGCTGGGTCCTGAACTTTGGCCACAACAACCCCATGCAGTGCTACAGGCTTGGGGCAGAGTGGCTGGAAAGCTGTGCAGAGGAAAAGGATCTGGAGGTGTTGGTCAATGCTCACCTGAACATGAGCTGACAGTGTGCCCAGGTGGCCAAGAAAGCCAACAGCATCCTGGCTTGTATCAGGAATAGCGTAGTCAGCAGGATCAGGGAGGTAACCGTTCCCCTGTACTCTGCTCTGTTGAGGCCACATCTCAAGTTCAGTTTTGGGCCCCTCACTCCAAGAAAGACATTGAAGCCCTGGAATGTGTCCAGAGAAGAGCTACAAAGCTGGTGAAGGGCCTGGAACACAAGTCCTATGAGGACCAGCTGAGGGAACTGGGGTTGTTTAGTCTGGAGAAGAGGAGGCTCAGTGGAGACCTGATTGCTCTCTACAACTACCTGAAAGGAAGGTGTGGGGAGCTGGGGGTTGGCCTCTTCTTGCAGATAACTAATGACAGGACAAGAGGTAATGTCCTCAAGTTGCACCAGGAGACGTTCAGGTTGGAAATTAGGAGAAAATTCTTAGAAAGAGTGGTTAGGCATTGGAATGGGTTAGCCAGGGAGGTGGTGGAGTCACTGGCCGTGGGGATGTTCAAGGAAAGGTTGGACGTGGTAGTTAGGGACGTGGTTTAGTGAGTGACATTGGTGGTAGGAAGAAGGTTGGACTAGATGATCTTGGAGGTCTTTTCCAACCCTCATAGTGTTATGATTCTATGAAAAGATGGTGCCTGATGAAGCGGAACCTGAAACAGAGGAAATGACTTTCCAAATATCACAGAACTTAATGATAGCAGAAATAAAGACAGAGAAATAAGTCTTATATTTTGCCCTGATCTTGACACTCTACTTACTGTCTTGGAGAATGTTAACAATATACAAGGTATAAACACAAATATATTTGCTAAGACAAATATTGCAATGATTGCAACAGATGTAATGTTGTTAATATTTTTTCCAACTACATAAAAAGAAATGTTAACGAAAAGTAACATGACAAGTATGTAAAATGTTCATAAAGATATCTTACAAATTTAAAATAAACAGAATGATATAATCAGAAAAATGATGCTCATTTAATAGAATGGGAAGAAAAGTATAATACACTGTATCTCAAAATGTATATTAAAAATGCCCTTCCCCCAGTTAATTGATCTGTTTTTAAAAAAGAAGCTACTATTAACTCTTTATCTCCGTAGTTATACTCCATCTAGATTCTTGAGAATGTAATTCTAACCTTACTTATTCTGCCACTATTTCAATAAATTCAGGTTTTTTTGTTGTTTTTTCTTTTTTTTTGGGGGGGGGGGGTTGTTGATTTTTTTTTTTTTTTAATATTGACTCTTATTTCAAGTATGTTATCTGAAAGGAGTCTGTAAATAACTCATTTACATCACTGCTTTTGCTTGCAAAGAGCTCTCCTGATGTCTCTATAAATTATGTCTCTCCTTGTTTTACACTGTGTTTGTTCCCTGGTTTTGTTAGGTATGGACAATTCATTACCTTCTGATCTCTCATCAGACATCTTTGCTAATGAAGACCAGAACCTTTATGGGTAGTTCACCTCCTGCAGTTCTGAAACATGCTTTCTACTATTCACTGAATGGTTTAACTAAGTGAGAAGGCATTAGCTTTGATTTACCTTTAGATACTGATGAACAGAACTGCCTTACAAGACGTTTTGGGAGAAGCTTTCCTGCAGTTTCATAGATATTCTTGTTTTTCTAATAATGACAAACTCATTTAATTAAAATAGATAACTATTATAATTGCATTAACAGGTATTTAATTGTTACTCTGCTTATACTGTAGTTACTTGAACATTTTTAAAGTTTCCTAATTAAAATTTATGCAGGCAGCAATAAACATGAAGTATGGATGTTAGTTATTCAGCTTGTTAGTATAACTCTTGTAATAATGCCATATTTGAAAATGAAAATACAATCTGTTTATAACACATGTGCATCAGACTCCCAGTTGGTATTGTTTAATAAAAGACTTTGAAACACTACTCTTTAGTACAAATATAGAAATTGTTCCGAGAGATATGGAATGGGAGGTTACTTAATAGGATAAGGTCAAGTTAATTTGGAGCTAATAATATCCAGAATTCATTTTCATAAATATATATAGACACAAAACCATTTTTTTTTTTGCATATCTACTCCTTGTATTTAAACTTATGATGCTGCAATGAAATTCTGTTTAAAAAAAAGAGTGATAAACACTTAGGGATGAACTTCTGACAACATTATGCCAGACTCTGAATGGAGTTACAGAAGTGTGCAAATTAAGCATTTTGCCATTTCTTTATTATATATTCAGAATTTACATGTAGACTTCCAAAAATACAAAAATAATATATGACCAGTGTCTAAAGTTACTGGTTAGGCATAAAAGGACAGAGTAAAGCTGATGATTTTAAAGACATGGAGACTAAAATATTTAATTAAGTTCTTGTCAGCAGCAAGAAGTTCAAAAGAAAGCAATAAAGTAATCAGAGCAACAGGCCCATGAAGTATTGCATATCTAAACATAGAGAAAAATCTCTTTTTCATAATCACATGCAGAAACAAAGACACTTTCCTCCAATTTGGAATCTGCCCTAACCACTCCCGCCATACCAGTGAAAAACAGGAACATTTTCTTAGTATGTTCTTGAACATTTTCCTCAGAGACAACCAAAAATCAGTGCATCATTTATGCTGCTAGATATTCAGATTTCAAAGGTTCAAAATATTTTTGCCTAGTGCTGTATGAAATTTCATTCTATTTATCATCTGGAATTATTTTCTCTTGTGGTTACTCCTTATGGTGCTAAGAACACTTTACTTATTCAACAATAAGCAGTCAAATTCTGTTGCTATTGTTGAATCCTCTTTGCTGGCATTCTCCATAAATGTCCTTCCTTTCTTGCCCCTCCATTTCCCCAGGAATGTATTACTGTATTGCTGACAAGTATTGACAATTTCAAACTGTGAATTTCTGTCTTTGGTTTTTCATCTTTTGCCCAAGCCTATATCCATATTAATATCCTGCTGTCTCCCTGGGGACAGTTTACTGCTTCTTCAAAACATTAGAATTTATAATATAATAACATTAGTATATATTATAACACTGTATACGATATATATGATACATAACATTAAAATTTAACTTAAAATGTTTTTTCATCAGCCAACAATTGCTCTGATACCATGAATAAAGTTAAACTTTGTTTCCACTGTCTACTTGTTCTCTTAGCAGAACTCACAGAATCTCAGCATCACAGAAATGTTGACATTGGAAGGGACCCAACTCCAGTACTTAAGCAGGGATACCTAAAGCATGTTGTCCAGGAGCAGGTCCAGATGGTTTCTGAGGAAACTCCATAACTTTTCTGGGCAACCTGTGCCAGTGCTCTGTCACCCTCACAGTGAAGAAGTGCTTACTGATATTCAGATGGAACCTCCTGTGTTCCAGCTTGCACCCATTACCTCTTGTCCTGCCATTGGGTACTGGTGAAAAGAGACTGATTCTGTCTTCTTTGGCTCCATTCTCTCTTTAGGTATTTACAGACATTGAGAAAATGTCCTGACCCTGACCCTCCTTTTCCAGTCTCAGCTCTCTCAGCCTCTCCTCATAGAAGAGATGCTCCTTTCCCTTCATCATCTTGGTGGACTTCTTCTAGAGAACCTTTCGAGTCTATTTAGGTCTCTCTTATACTGGGGGAGCCAGAAATGGACACAGTACTCCAGGTGTGGTCTCACTAATGCTGAGTAAAGGATTGCTTCTTTTGACTTGATGGTTATACATTGCCTAATGCAGCCAAGAATACTATTAGCCTTCTTAGCACATTAGCAAAGGCACATTGCTGACTCACGTTCAATTTGGTGTCTACCAGTATTTCTAGGTCCTTTTCTGCAGAGCTGCTTTCCATCTGGGTGGCCCCCAGCACGTACTGGTGTCTGGGGTTTTTTCTTCCCAGATGCAGGACTCTGCACTTCTCCTTGTTGAACTTGATGAAATTTTTGTCATACCAGACACATTTTTATTATGTCTTCCAAATTAACAGAAAACAAATTTTCACAGATCCTCCTCTACCCTTTCATGAACATATTATGTGAAAAGTTTCAGTTCTTAAGAACTTTTTTAATCTCATCAGCTGGTGCAGTTTATGATAAAATATTTACATAATTAATGTAAAGTCTTCTAGGGAGATACTAAATTTCAGACTTCTTTGTAACTGAGTGTTTTAGCTTCCAGGTAACAAAGGACAGATTTACCTACTATTCTTGTCTGCATCATTTTTTTGTTTTGTTTTGTTTTTTCTCCTTGTCTTACCACCACCATGAGGTTAACCTATGCATAGGTTATGCACAACCTATCCTTCTAACCTAATGCATATTGACTGTTTGCCTTGCAAACAGAGAACACATAGATCCACCTTACTAGGCAACCTGTAGCCTCATGTATAGCCTCATATATAGCATGAAAAATTGAGAATTAAATAATAGATACCATGAAAAAGTGTTTCCATTATTATATAATGAAAGAATTTTTCTGGGTTCTCATTCCCTTGGGAAGTACTGTGCACTTAAATAATACCTGAGCAGTGATGCCATCAATAACCACCTCTTAATAGCAGTTGTGAATAGAGCTGTTTTTTGCAAGGCATCACAGTCTTATCAGCATGCATGTGACCTAACCATCACTTCTCAAATATTATAAAAGGCCACCAATAACTGCTGCTTCAGAAGGAAACTGGAAAATGTACTTAAACTTCATGCAGAACCAGGAGACTTGCTTGAAAAATGTTTACTAAGTCTTTGCCCCTTCATTCACATATGCCAAGGAGGCAATAAATTCACAAATGAGCAGGATACCAGATTTCTCTAAACTTTCAAGTTAGATACATAAAAACGCTCACAGAAACACAGTTTTGGTGCATGAAGAATTTTTATGTTAAAAACAACTGTTCTATGGAATTCACCTTTTTAACCATCCTCCTTCAGCTCAAAAAAAAAAAAAAAAAATCCAAGTAATGTAGACTGAAGGGTATTTTAACAGCACAAGGTTAACCAGTGTTGAACTAATAACCAGCCATGTGGTATCCACTGTAGATTTTCAGATTGCAATTGCAATAAAATTGTGGCATTTTGTGTTAAAGACCTATTTTGGGGTAATTTTTGTCTGGTCATGAAATCTGCTCATACATCTAATTTTCACAGGCAAAATGAAAACTCATGTATGTGTGATCAAATCATAGAACTTTCCATTAAGGATTTTAAGACTTGCTGTATTTTGGCAATAGGAAGTCTGTAAGTACTTTAGGTCTGTAGATAAATAAATAAATTAAAAACAAACAAACAAACAAACAAAAACACAATTTGATCTGTTATGAAATTCAACTACCATGTCACACCTGAAAATCTGATGAAAAATGTATTCCTCTTTTATTCTCTCTGGTAGTTTTATGATTGAGTCTGAATAAAGATAGCTGAATATACAGTTGCCCTGAGGTCAAGAGAGTAAAGGGATGATAGTTCACATAAATTACATGGATTACACTATGACATTGCAAGGATCAGTGCATTCTTATGAAATTCTCATTGCTTAACTTTTGCACTTTCACTGCAGATATGGCATTGACATTGATATATAGGACTTTGGTTACAGTTTATCTCCCTTAATATGATCATTCTGATAAATTTTATTTCATTTTGACAGCTATTATACAATACAAGGCTAGTGAACCTGATCTTCATTATTTCTTCTCTCATTTTCCTTTGTGTTCCTCTTTAAACTCCTGAGGGGTGATCATTCCATTCATTTCAAGGGACTACATAGTAAAAAGAGCAAGGAACATCACACACAGCACAGTGAACTGCATCAAATTTGCAATCCTAATATCTACAAGGAAATAGGAAAACATCTACTTCTTTCTTTTGTAGAAAACAATATAAGCCCAGAGTCAACTGTTACTATGTTTAAATCTTTGCATGACAGGTAACATAAAGGTGTCATGAATTATGGTGAGTAACATGTTCTGATACTACATGCCTTCAATGCATTAAACTGCCAATGACTTTAATGAGATTTCTGTGAGCAAGAGAGGGAGGGAGAGGTGAAGTAATTTCTTTTTCATATGTGAAAACATATGTGAAAGTGGTGTGTAGGAAAGTAATGCATATCGATGCTGGTAATAAATAAATATTTAAAATTTATACTCTATGAGTGACCTGCCTGTGATTTATTTATTTTTTTCCCTCTGTTTGTCCTGTTTAGGTAAATAATAGAAAAGTATGACCATGCAAAGTTTACTATATTTTAAAAAAATAAAATAAAATAAACTGCAAAGAGATGTTACTTACTCAAGTTACTTGACTGCTAGTACATTTTATATAGAGAATGCAGAGAAGTGAGCCTTTCTCTGAGATACAGCTATCTCAAAAGTGCCACTCAGCACTGACATACTGCATATGCATGTATATGTATATGCATATATATATGTCTTTCCTAAAACATTATCTTGAAAGGAGAGCTTTATGTTGCACCTTAAAAAAGAACAGAAAGTCTTTATACATTTTCCTTCTAGCACTGAATAATAATAACAAAAAGAACTATGTTAATTTTCTTAAACAGTTTCAATACAATACAAAAGTATTGCTTAGGCACATTTAAATATCTTAATAATAACTGTGATTCTTCAACTATATCAATAGGTAATCACTTTTTATATTTATCCTCCATTTATGCCATAACTTAACAAAGATCCTGAGGGATGAGATGTTAACAGTAAGAGTATAAATTACATGACTGAAAAGGAAGTTTCAGGGACAAACAATTTTCATGATTTGAAGGAACCTTCTTTGATCAGTTGACTCTATGACTGAGCAACCCTTTTTGTTTTGTAACACTGAGTGGCTAGATAAATTGAGTGGATTTCAGGTTATAATTTCCTCTGAAGGATATATGTTTGGGCCTTTTTGAACACCAGTTCCTACACTGGACTGTGGTTACAAAGTTAAATACTTAATACACTGTGAGGTTAAAAATCCTAATTATATTGTCAGCAGGATTGCCACTTATGCTAGTGAAGTTAATATATCGTTCCTTTAATGTATTACTATGTAAAGTAATTGGATTTATAATTATTATGTCACATTAGTACATTTATGAATTAAATTAACTTTTGTTGATAACATTAAATAATTACTAATTTGTGTTTGTCTGGAATCCCATATTAAAGTATTTTACTGAATTTTGATATTTTAATTACATCCATTTTTACTTAATTCCTGATTTAAATAAATTACAAGAATTTCATATATTTAATTTATGTACATTTAAAATATTGTTAAGAATGACTTTTTTTTTTTTTTGCTTCGTGGTAAGGTACAAAACCTAATTAACAGACACATTCTGTAAACGATAATAACTGAACTGTTATGGACATATTTTCCTATATCATTTCTTCTTTTGGTAGCCACAGCAGGACTGATATTTGATGGGCCAAGCCATCTTGTTTAAATCACAAGTGTCCATATAACAGGTACGTAAAACTGACATGATTTTATTAGTTGTATTCAAATGTTGTTTCACACAAGACTGATAGCTCATCAATGCCAACACACAGCAGCTATATGTGTTCTCCCATCCACTATACATCCACTTCTCTAACTTGTTTCCTGACTCTAGCTTGTCCATGTTTCATGCACCCTATGACACTTTATGAGACCACTGTTTCCTTGGACACTCAGATGTTAATGTCCTCCTTATCCCCATTGTGCTAAGTTGTGTGGACTGGCTTGTCTAAACTGTATTTTAGTAGCAGACTTTTCTGTGAAATATGCTTCAGTGAACGCAATGAGCTACATGACCGGAAGCACTTGCTGACAGCATATGTGAGAATTAAAATCAAAAAAAAAAAGGAAGTCTAGTTCGGACCATCCATCCTGCACAAGCTGTGGCTCATGACATAGTGATGTGGATGTCCCCCAAAATCCTGAACCTATTTAGCCTTTTCTGCCATACACTAGTATACATATATTTGCTGGTCTGTTGCCTGTTCTTTCAAATAAACCATTTGACTCTGTCCTGACAGAGATAAAAGAAGTCTCAGCTTGCTGCTGTAATCACAAAGTCCCTGAGATAGCGTTCCAAGATTGTCATGGGACGATGAGGATGCAGACGTGCTTCAACATTACAAACTGGTTTATACTGCTTTTGCAAAGCCAGGATTGTTCCAATTCAGATTAAATGTAAGCAACATAGTTGAAGAAGTAGGTGTTAGGGATATAGTTTATGTGGATGTTGTTTTAGGAGCACAACGTTCCTAAGAGCAGCACTGATGAAATGACTGTGTATGTTCCTACACTCCTTCTGCCATGAGCACAGAACAGAGTAATGACCAGACATGCTCTGCTCAGGCAGCATGGGTCCTGGAAATGACAGACAGTTTTTATTGCGGTTTTTGTACACTTGCACATCTGGTGACCTGTGCCACCTCAGTACAAAGCAAGAATCACAAAAAATAAAAAGAGGTCTGGAAAGATCTCTACAGGCTGACCTAATATGTATGCTACCGATTACAGAGGTTTGGTGACCCCACAGCTTCCTGAGATGTTCCTGTCATTACCCAAGTAAACACTTGTTTGTCTAAATCTTTCTTCAGTTTCACCTTGCTGGTTTTGTGAGAGAGAGAGTGTGTGTGTGTGTGTGTGTGTGTGTGTGTGTTCGTTGCTGTTGTATTTTTTTCCCCTGAATTTGTCCCTAATGAATTTCTTGTTTTTTTTTTTTTTTCCAATACTGATCTCATCTTCCAGCTTGCCTAAAGTCATTCTCAACATATTGCTTGTAAATGTAAGAAATACACTTTTACTGCATCATCCAAGTTATTAAAGTGCAAAGGTTACTGAATACTAAACATCTCTTGGAAAAAATGGTTTGAATGAACTGTGTCTGGGACTCAGTAGGGAAGAATGTGTGTTGGGAAGTTCAGAGTGTGAGGTCACAGGAAGAAAGATAAAGTCATTCAAAAGAGCCGTGCCTTTCTGATGTTCTGTTTGTCTTTACAAAAATGGGATTTCTTACCTTGAACAAAGCATGCATGTGGAAAGTATGCATTCCCTAGCTCAAGTATGGTCTTTCTCAAATATCACCCACATATATGTATAGTATGTATTATTCAGATGAATTGTTTTAGTTGTGCAAGCATAGACAAATGGATGTTGGAGGAGAAATGAAGGATATATGACCTGGCAGACCAGTTCCCAGAGATATACTGCTGTATGAGCTTACTGACTTGACAATAGACTTGGGCTCAGAGGTTCCTCACAGCTGCCTCGGGCACAGATGTTTGAATTTCTAACTGCTTCTTGTGCAGATATGAGGCCTAAAGAGTTCAAAAAGGTTCATGATTTATCCAGAAATTAGTAGTCACTTCCTTCCCACAAATCTCATTCACTGTAGAATAGTTAAGTGTGATGTGATGTCCAGGAAGGTCCAATTAGATCCCAAATCTATAATTTTATACATTTGCATTTATTAAACTCCTTGTACACAATTGTCTTGTCTGGCTGTATGAGTCATGTCTTAGGCTATGGCTTTGTATAACCATTTAGAAATTTTGCTATGACAAAAGCTTTACACTGAAATATAATCTCTCTTAGTACTCATGAGTTGTGTGTTTAGCACTTCATATCAGCTTCTTCTGGAAGAAGAGCTACCTACCTAGCCCAGAAAGATTTTACCTCTTGCTGCCAATGGATTTATCTAATGTGACTGTAGTCTCAACACAGCATGGAGGATATTGGAATTAAAGTACATGGATAAAGACACAAAATCTACTGAAAGATCTTTTCAAGGCTGGGTCAATCAAGTCAGGTCCAACAACACAACTTCCACCCTGCCTATAAAAGTGGAATCAACTCTGATTCCCTGAACATTTCATACCAGAGGAGCCAGTGAGTATATCTCAACGCTGTGCATGTATATATGCAGACTTGTAGAAAGTAAAGCTAACTGAGAATTCAAGATTTGAATGCAGTCTTAATATCAAATTAACTTGACTCTTGATATCAAGTTAAGATAACATAGACTCTACGGAGATAGTTTTTACTAATAATGATCTAGAAGTTTTTAAAAGCGTTAAAAATGTTATTTTAATAATTAATTTTAATTGTTTAGGTAGTATTTTTCATTCACAATGAGTAAAAACATAGACTTTTAAATTTATTTTATTATTATTATGATTTTATTGAACATAAAATATGGTTCATTTTCAGTACTATAGTGGAAAGGATTTTTTTTCCTTTTTCTTAAAGTTTTCTTTTTCTAAAAGCTTTTCTTAAAAGCTTTTACCAAAAGGAAAGTGGAAAAAAAAAAAAAAAAAACCCACTACTATAGTTAAATAAACTGTCTAAAATACCTTTGAGAGAAATAATAACAGTAATAAAAAAAAATGAAAAAAATACAAAAAATCAATGTTGATTCACCTTATTATGAATTCCTTATAGTTACAGAACATTTTAAACTGTTTTTAATTTAGAGGTTCATTGATGACTGATGACTCCATTAATTATATATGTTTTATTTTTTAAAAATGTCTCTTCTGTGAATGACATGGAAAGCAACGTGATATATTGTCATCTTTGGAATTTTGGAAGATTTGTACTGTTTACAGCAGATAAAATCAATATTCTTTTTAATCACCCTGTGCTTGAACTGGCATTTTATCCAGCTTTTCAGATGCTGAACAGCAAAGACTTGAACTGTGAGAACATACTCATTCTAACTGTGAGTGTATCTGCACAGTATATTATGCCTCAGAGAAATAGCTAAGCTAGTGTTATGACGTTTCTAAATACAGTACAATTTTGTCATATTACAAAAATATTGAGACACATGCTTTCATTGTATGGAAAGTACAGATTAGGTATGTAAGAAGAGATAAAATGAACTTTGGGCTCACCTTTTGAAAAGAAGCTTTATGTGATTGAATATCTGCCATGGAGTCAGAGTTATAGTATTTGGCGTCATTGGTGTAAGGAACAGCCAACATTCTCCTTAGTGCAACTGCTGCCAAAAGGTACTTCCATTAAATTACAAAAAGAACAAAAAATGAAGTCAGGATATTTTCAAAACTGGTCTTTAACTTCTGTTGCTTGTTTGTTGAATACTCTTCTCTAAGCAAAAAGGAGAGTATTCAGAAATAGAAAGGTACACACACAAATCTGAGAACACACTTTGCTAAACCAAACCATGTAAGCCAAAATTAGGAAGGAAAGTATTAGTGTGAATCTCGGAGAATTATGTTAAAGCTAAGGACTAAAAGGCTAGTAAAGCCAGTGTGAGCGTTATTATTGACTCCAGAGGTGGTTAGATCAAGTCATAATGCCTTTGTTCTGGGAAGGGAAAGAGAAAGAGGGAGCAAAGAAGAAGTGAATTAAAGGCTGAAATATGAGATACAAGAGTTTAGTTGCAAGAAATGCCTATAGATGAAGAGCTTTAACCTAAGATAATTTCTTTTCCAATTTACACTGCAGGACTTAACACATAAGCTGCTGTGAAAAAGCATTTTATTACCATCTGGGTAATTTGTTTCTCATTTCCAGGATATTTTAGCATCACAAAGCATTAAAATATACATATATAAGTTCTGCAACCTTTTAAAGTTCTCCTATCCCCTCCGGAGAAATACTGTAAATATCCTTGACAATTGTAATAACTGGACATTGTTGGAGGGATGCTAACGGAGTGGGTTAACAGCTTGTGTGTGTACAAAATACTTGAAGTCAGACAGCCATTATGATGACCTTGTGCTGACCACATTCTATGAAGTGTTACATGATCAGGGACAGGGAAGTTGCTTAATGGAAGTTATATAGTAGCTAGATGTATCCTTGTCACACTTCATCTAAACTGATACATTGCAATGGTCCGCACTGCTCAGACCTGGCAATTACTGTCCAATTCCAATCTATTCCACACTGCCACTATAATGAAAAATAATTAGGAGCCTGAAAATGAGTTTTCACATGAAATGGTTTCAGTGCTTGGACACAATCGCCTTTGGCAGATGGCTTTGGGTTTGCTTTAATATAATAAAGATAGTTAATCATCTTTAAAGAGTGCACAAAATGAATAAACTTTTAACACTACTTTCTCCTCTGAAACTCTCATATTGATCAAATGTTTAATACTGAAGTGTTCGTGTTTCTATGGGTGAGTGTTCTTAAGCAGCTAATACACAGGAATCTATGAATAATTAACCCAGAGGCCAGTTTCTTGATACTGGAGATCAGAAACTAATATCAAAGGAAAAGGCTAAAAGAAAACCAAACCAAAACAAACCAAAACAACAACAACAACAGCAAGTGCTTGTCTTAAATATTGTAAAATTATGGATTTTAGGAATGTTTTCATGAACTCTGCCTAAGAAATTATAGGTTGTTTGTATCACAGGAAGTAGCATGACAAAGTAGTAATAAGCTCATTGATAATTTTCAGAAAATGTGCTTATTGTAGTCAACGTGGAAACGTGGAAATTGATAACAAAGGTTGGGAGGCATTTCGTTTGACCTCACTCAT
This sequence comes from Anser cygnoides, assembly GCF_040182565.1. Classification (NCBI taxonomy): domain Eukaryota; kingdom Metazoa; phylum Chordata; class Aves; order Anseriformes; family Anatidae; genus Anser; species Anser cygnoides. Next base: position 81,607,534 of record NC_089875.1, read on the forward strand.
CTACAGTGCAATTGTTAGTCACTTTAGCGTCCCTTTGTAGCCAAAAGTAGAGAAACAGACACATTTAGGGTGCAATTGGTATGACCTATACTAGATGTCTACTTTTGGTTGAGATAAATTAGACCCCAGAAGGTATTTCAATTTCTCTTCCTTGACTATAAAGGTAGCCCAGAGAGATTAGCTGAGGTGTAGATGCCAATAGTGTTTACAATTAGATTCAATAAATCTCCCTTGAATAATTGTTTGATTTTCATTACACTATTTGCTAGGTTTTGTACTGGTTACGTGAATGTCTATGCAGAATAGAAATTAAGAAACACTGAATGATGTCTCATAAATTACAAAGCATATGTCATAATAATCAGAATACAGAGGACTTTTATTTTTATTTTGTTTTTAATTTTAATTTTAATTTATTTTTATTTTTTCCCATTGCATTCAGTAAGCCCTGAATTATACAGTTTAGTAGTAGTAGAAAATAATATTTTTCCCCTGGCAAGCCAAAAAATTGGGTAGACCATTCTTTTGCTGAAGAACTTAAATAAACAAGGCTAAAGCATCATGAAAAAATAAACAAGACTAAAAATAAACAAGACTAAAACATGGTGAAAGTTATATGACTTGTTAGCAGATGATAATAACAAAGACTACATAGATGGGTAAGTTTTGATTATTTTTTGTGGAGAAGGGATTAGGTAAATGGAAAGAGATGTGGAAAGAGATGTAGATAGGGCCACTGTGGGGAAAAGAATGGTCCATTTTATTACTGTTAGTGAATAATGGATAGGATATGCTGAGACGGAGAACAGATCAAGCAGCAAGAAGGTAACCGAGGTAGACAAAAAAAAAAAAAAAAAAAAAAAAAAAAAAAAAAAAAAAACCTTTGGGAAGTATTCCAAATGTCCCAGAGTCCTTATTTTGACTGCTTCTACTCAATATCTGCGTGGTTCCTTTCTCCCAGACCATACAGCATTGTGAATAAGGAGCATGTTATTTTAACCATAATCTCTGTCAGAGATTTCCCCCTGCCCCCTCTGCCTTAGAAACATGTGGGCTACAATGGCCGAGTGAGGCCTCCCTTCTTCTGTTTTCCTTCTCTGCAGAAGTCCTTGTCTTTGATAGTTTCTCTAAGAGTTCAGATATATAAAAAAAAAAAAAAAAAAAAAAAAAGATGCAGGGGAAGAAGTGCTGGGGAGAGAGAGAGACTAATGAACAGAAGCCTGGGCTATATTTTATACTTTCCAGTTCACTATTGACTAACAGTGGAAGGATGAAAATGAATCACATTTTTTTTCCACTAGCAAACTTTTCTAATATGCATCTTGATTATTTTCATTTCTGTATAATTTGTTATTATATTCATTAACAATATAATTAATTCTTAAAATACAATTTATTGAGCACATTTAGCAAGTTATTCAACCAACAAGTGGAAACAATATTTATCTGTGTGTTGATTGTTTTTTTTTGTTTGTTTTTTTTTGTTTGTTTTTGGTCTTGTTTTGTTTTTTAATATTAATATGTATTTATTTATTTATTTCAATGCAGCAAAAATGCAATATTTTGTAACCATATGTGCCACCAGGAAAATAATGTTGTACTCTAGTAGACTAACTAATACAGAAAACAAGCAACATTTAATATATGACTCTAAATGAAAATAGTAATAATAATAATATATTTTACAATGAAAAATATTGGGAAACAAAAATGTCTCATTCCATCTGAATTATTAAGTGAAGCTTTAAATTGTCGTTTATGGAATTAGTATTCATCAGTGTTTTAGGTTTTATTTTTTAGGTTCTATTTATTTTTTATTTGATTTTTTTTTTTAATTTTTGCTTTGTTTAGTCAGTCAGTCCAAAAAGCTTTTTTTAACCTCCTGTTAACTACTTCAGCTATATGCTTTGTCATTTTTTTCCCTCCTCAACAATTTTGTGGATGTCATTGCTCTCTGACACAAAGTTAGGTTTTGGTATTTTCTTCATCCTACAGATTTTTTTAATTCTTGGTTAAAATCTCCAAGGGAAATAAGGATTCTAAGTAGCAGTAATTACAAAAGAAAAGAAAAAAAAAAAAAAAAAGCACTTCAATTGAACATTTCTTTCTAATTCTGAAAAATAATTACTTATCAAGACTCAAACTCAGGCAGATTTGTTATATATATTTTGAAGGAATGTTGAATACAAGTTACATGTGGCTTATAAACTATTAAGTATAGCTCAAATACTACTTTAGATTTAATCTTATAACACATTCTGCTATATTGATTATCAACCAGACCTTGTCACAGAAATTTTTTTTTGCATACATTTTTTCAATACAATCTAAAGGCATTCACATGTTCACACATATTTAATTTCTGTTCATTGTTGTTTTCCATACTTCTAATTTCTTTGCTGTGTTTAAAACTCATTAAAATATCAATTTAATTTCATTTTCTGAAGATTTCTTGGTTCTGACTTCATATTCCATGACTTAATTTTACAGAAAAGAACTCTGAAACTTTGCAAAAGTATCTTCGTGAGGGTACAATGAAGACAGAGACAGGCGCTTTCCAGTGCTTCCCAGAACAGGACAAGAGAAAATGAACACAAATGGAAATGCAGGAAGATCTCCTTGAACATAAGGAATCACTTTTTTACTGACTGGGTGACTGAGTAGTGTAACAGGTTGTCCAGAGAGGCTGTGGAGTCTCACTCTTTGGAGATCTTCAAAAACAGTCAGGACTTGGTCCTGGAAAACTTACAATATTATAAAGATGAGTCTGGAGGAACTGTAGGTATAACAGTTGAAAAATTTACACATTTCACAGTAAATATGCTTGTGAAATCAGTTCACTGGGCAGCAGTGACATGTGACACTATGTCTAGTTGGTATAGTGCATTGAAACCAAGGCTTGGGAGAAAACATGATTTAAAATCTACTCAGATACATCAGGATGATCATAGGTCTTTTCACCATCAAGTATCAGATGCTGTTGATCTCCTTACCATTGCTCCAAGAAATCAGTGGATAAAATTAAATACATAGATCTGTATGTTTAGAGAAAGGATGGGGAATTTTCTCAGTTCTTTTCGCAGTTCTTTTTAAAAAAAACATGCATTTGTAAGGTGATAAAAGAAGTAAAGATATTTAATTTCTCTTATCCTTTTTTTTTTTTTTCCCATATTTTTGGAATCATCTCCAGAGTACACTGCTTCACTATCTGAACCCCTGTATGTGAAATATATGTGAAATAATCCAACACCTGTGGTTCAGATTTTTTTTTTTTTTTACATGTGTTGTTGTTCTGTATTATCTGTTTTGAGATAAGTGGTGAGAAATGGCAACAGGAAATGCATAAAAAGAACAAGGAACCTTCATGAGTAGTAGAGAATAATCAGTCTGCAATAAAGAACAACACAAATTGGATGCATCAGTAGTCAGATGTATATTATTTGGAGGAGAAAGTGAAAGAGACAGATTGAAATTTTTCCAATGTTCAACTGAAAAATGCACAAACTGGAGAACAGTATGTTTAAGATAGGTAAGTTTGGCTATGCCACTGTTGTGATAATTCAAATAAATGTGTATAGCATGTTGAGTGATAGCATGTCTGAAGGTTTACTGTAACACTGCTGGAAGACAATTGTTAAGGCAGAAATGTCTGAAACTGCTATGTTGCTGTTTTGTGAGTTCCTTAGATACAAGTAAAATTGGTCCTATATTTAGAAAAGAGAAACAAAAAGATATAATGACACGTTCGTACTAATGTCATCAGTGCAAAGGCGCTTCTGAATGGTAACCATGATAGTGCTGCATGAATCCTGTGGAAAGACGCCAGTGCCTACAAAGGCACTCCCTACAAAGTCAATTTCATATTCGAAACCAGTGGACTTCACACAACACTCTGACATCAAAGACAGCTTTTCCACTGCAGGATGAACCTAGTGCTTGAACATCATCTTCTGTCTCTGTGACCAAATTCCCTATGAATCTATGTATAGGAATTATGAATTCCACCTTCTTCCACCATATGTATAAATCCACTAAATTCTTATGGGGTTGCATGTGTAGCCACTGTGGTAACGTTATACTTCTGTGTTTCAGATGATATCACTTGAATTCTTAAGTATCTATGCCAGCTTTAAACATCTTATAATCAATTGATATATGACAACTTAAGTTCAAATATGGCATCATGCATTTAGTGCTAGAAATATAAGCTGTATTTGTCTGTCATACTAATACTTCAGCTATTCTGATCCATAGTTAAAACAAAAATAAAAAGGGATAAATGTTGCTTTCTATGTCAAACTTTAACGTGTCCACACAGAGTACATGATGGTGTAATTTTCCAGTAGAGCTGCACTCCTCTTTAGTCACTATTGTCACTGCTAAATGTTATGCATGCTTCTTTATTTTATTAATATTTTTCCTCTTTAAACATAATGAAAAAAAGAACGAGGGAAAAATTCTCAGATTGAATTGGGTCAGAATGTCAAACACTTTCCCAAGACCTTGCCCTATTACTTGTCAGTTCAGCCCATTATGTATCTTTATGCATTTTACATACATTTCTGAATAATTGTATGAATGTTAAAAGTAGCCATGTCATGCACTGTGTCTTCAGTGAAAATTTAAATTAAAATGGAAAATCCTTGGATTTTTCTCTTTGTCATCATGTGTGTAGAGTTGAAAATTATACTTACATTTGAAGAAATCAGATATAACTTATTTGTCTTGTCACTTCACATGTAGTTTGCCTATATAACACCTCATGAAAGGAACTCTACTAGCAAATGCAGTAATTTGATATAATTACTAAATTGTCAAATTCCATGCTTACAATCAATTTTACAATCAGATTTTGATCAGGTATAATTTTCAGAGCTACAAATTATATCTATCACATCTGATTGATGTCTAATTTCAAATTACACAAGAAAATATTGATTGTAATTGTATTGATTGTAATATTGATTTGGGAAAAAATAATGAATTGTTCTGACTAACTAGATAGTTTTATGTTGGAAATGTATGTTTTCTCTGTTTGTCATTTTTCAAAAACCTAGTAACCAAAGATGAATTATTTAACTTCTTTACCTTTATTATATCTTTTTATTATTACTGTTATTATTATTGTATTTTATTAAAGCATAGTATGCATTTCAAGCTGTCATAACACATTTTCATTTTATTTACTCTACTCCAAGTATTTTGCAATGCAGTAGGTAATATTTAGGTACTTAACCTAGACAGAATTGTTACAGAGCTTCTTCTTTCTTGCTATAATATTAATAGCAATCTATTTTACAATATGCATGGCATTGTTTTAACTGGTAAGAATTTGCAGCATTAAATAAACACAGCATGATATTCATGTTATTTAATCACAGAATCACAGAATCACAGAATTGTCTAGGTTGGAAGAGACCTTCAAGATCACCTAGTCCAACTAACAAGTCCTCTAATAAACCATATCACTAAGCTCAACATCTAAACGTCTCTTAAAGACCTCCAGGGATGGTGACTCAACCACTTCCCTGGGCAGCCCATTCCAATGCCTAACAACACTTTCAGTAAAGAAATTTTTCCTAATATCCAACCTAAACCTCCCCTGGCGCAACGTTAGCCCATTCCCCCTCGTCCTGTCACCAGGCACCTGGGAGAATAGACAAACCCCTACCTCGCTACAGCCTCCTTTAAGGTACCTATAGAGAGCGATAAGGTCACCCCTGAGCCTCCTCTTCTCCAGGCTGAACAATCCCAGCTCCCTCAGCTGCTCCTCGTAAGCCTTGTTCTCCAGACCCCTCACCAGCTCCGTCGCCCTTCTCTGGACTCTCTTGAGCACCTCCATGTCCTTCTTGTAGTGAGGGGCCCAAATCTTAGAAGGGGCCCTAATCTTAGAAGCCTACATTGTTTACATCTGAAGTAGTCATTCAGACATTTGTTTTGTTTTGTTTTTTATAGTCAGTGCTATGGAATTATGTAGTTTTAGGGTGGTTTTCCTAAAATATGTATCCAAATCAGATTGTGGAAAGCATCAAATGTCTTTCTCTCTCCACCGACTATCAAGTGTCTAAGCAGCTCTCTTTACATTTAGATTGCTGTGTTAGATTCTGTGTTTGGTCAGATATTTCTCACTCAGTGTTTAATCGTGAATTAATTTTATGACACAGACAAATAGAAAATCATATGTGTATTTCTGTGTGTGAGGATGAGATTTTTGCCTGTATAAATCTTAGCCTCTTGTCTATTATTATGCATTCAGTACAGTTTTTAATTACATGATCACATGATATTTTTGCATAGGAAATTCCTTCATTCAAGGCACAGATGGAAATGTGGATATTGCTCACTTAATGAAAAGCATTCAATATTTGGTTTTGTTTTCTGATGCTGAATACATAGGCCCAAACTTGATTCACTGCATATTTACTATAAAACCTGTTCTGAGGGAAGAATTACTCATTTCTTCTGCTATGGCATTCCTTTCTGAAATATCCATATTATCACAAACATGAAAGAACGCAGACCTGTCCAGTCCCACACATTAATTGTCAGACCCACCCACTGGGTTCATATCTTTCAACCCCCACTAACATCCCTCCATATTTTCACAGTGATTTCATAGATTCTCTCACACTTCCTACCCTCACACCCCGATCTCTGTTTTGCCAGCCAGCTATGCATGCGAGTTGGGCAGGCCCTGCTGGAGCAGCTCTGTGCTTAACTCAGAGAAGCCTTGTAGATGATGCACACCAGATGTGACTGCAAATGGTGTGACATGAGCAGTCCCCATCCTGTGTTTCAGGGTGCCAGAAGCATCTCCTAAGCTATAAGAAATCATAGAACTCACTCACTTATTACAGGCAAAGGCACTTAAAGCATGGTTACATTTTCACAATACTCTTTAGTGAAGAGGACATTTTTACACCATTAATTGATGCAAAGAGAGGAAGGAGAGGTATCCAATTCAGTAGATCAGATGATGTGTTTGGGATTTTTTTTTTCCAGAATATGTGGAGTATTTCAAAATACTATGCAACTCTACAGTGTTCCAAATGCAGCTTCCAGGTGCTTATAAATTCATCCAGACGATAAGATAAGGACTATATAACTAGTAACCATCTGTGAAAAGTTACTTTAAATAAATTGCACATAATTATGTAAGATCAATGTAAATTCAGAGTGCAGATATCCTGACTTGGTTTTGCAGCATCACAGTGTTTTAAGTAGGCAGAAGAAGAGGATGGGATTTGTGTACAATTTCCATTTAGAAAATAAAAATAAAAATAAAAAAGTAAATATATATATATATATATATATATATATATATATATATGAAGGAAAAGCAGAAAGTACATCACACAGTATTACCCGGCAGCTTGGCTGGAAGCTTTGGATGGATGTTGCAGACCTCTGTCACTCCATGTAACAGAGTAAGTGATAGCAGCAGGTGGGGGTAGTCCCCTGTGTGAATGCCAGCACTGCAGGAGTCTGTGACACTATGCCAAACAGATTTCATAGAAGTTTGCTGAAAATAGGGCAATGTTAAGATTTTCAATTTAGGGTGCCAATCCACTCTACATGAACACGTAATTCTCTGAGAATATATTTTCTTGCCATGTCTCCGGAAGATTTAACACTTTCTTCTCCCTTTCAACCAACCTGTCAGGATCCCAATGCTATTTCTCCTCCACACTAGCTCCTGATTAAGCTTAAGTCTTCTTTCTTGTATGGTTCCAGACTCCACCTTTTGGTGCTTATAACTTTATGTATTATACTTTCACATTTTGTGAAACTCTAATTTTCTTCACGAGACAGCCTCAGCTGTCTTATTCAGAGGTTATCGTTTTCACTTTGAATTCTAAGCTTTCTCCTAATCTTTTCCCTTAGCCAGCCACAGTTCTTAACTCACAAATTCATTATCTCTTTAGTCTCTCCATCTGTTACCCTTTTCAGATGTTTTCTTGGCTATTTCAGTCTACCTGCTCAGTTCTAGTCTTACTACAGGTATACTCTTTTCTAACATGGCCTGACAGGTCAGCCCTGATTTGCTTCCATTTTCCATTGCTTTCCTTTCCTTTTTTGGTTTAGCTGCCGCAAAGAGAGTATCAACTTCTTCAGGGACTAGCAAGATATCTTAGGGACTCTCAAGCACATGCATAGATCTATTTGCAAGTAACTGAACTGATGATGAACCTGATGAAGGAAGAATTGCATTACTCTTTCTTTTACATTGACTTAATTGACTAATCTCCATTGTTTATAGTAACATTATCTATCTGATGGAGAATCATCTGTGGATGTCCTGGAGTTGTTGGCATTGAGCCCTAGAGATTCTGCCCATCCAGAAAGCCGTTGGTCTACTGTAGATCCCAGACCTTTTGTGGTTACCCTGAGTTTTACCCTTAGGTTGCCCTAAATGCACCTGACATATTTCTGGATGCCATTTAGACTGCTGAATTCTGCTGTTGAAGTTAGGAGCTGATTTATACCCTCCCTGCTTCTCCCATCTGTGGGCCCATTCCTTGTTCAGTGCAAGCAGTTAAACTTTTAACAAAGTTGCATGTTACTAAAAACAGGATATTACATGTATTATAATTTGTAATTACCTGCTAGGTAATTATTAGAAGACCGGGTCTGGCTGGGATGGACTATGTGAGCACTGAATCTATTAGATTACTAGTAATTTTATGAGGTAGGTATCTCTTTGCTATGGAAAGTTTGCCTCAACACCGTATGAAGAAATAAAAGCAGGCATTTTCCCAGTGTTCTGTTCTGAACTAAGCAATATCTCTGAAATAAGCAATATCTGCCAGTCCTCTTCAATGTTTTTATAAATGATTTGGATGTACGACTAGAAGGTGTTTTGAGCAAATTTGCCGATGACACCAAACTTGGAGGAGTTGTGGACTCTGATGAGGGTGGAAAGGCCTTGCAGAGAAATCTGGACAGATTGGAGAGTTGGGCAATCACCAACCACATGAAGTTTAACAAAAGCAAGTGCCGGGTCCTGCACCTGGGATGGGGCAACTCTGGCTATACGTACCGATTGGGGGACGAGATGCTGGAGAGCAGCCCCACAGAGAGGGATCTGGGGGTTGTGGTTGACAGCAAGTTGAATATGAGCCAGCAGTGTGCCCTGGCAGCCAGGAGGGCCATACGTATCCTGGGATGCATCAAGCACAGCATTGCTAGTCAGTCGAGGGAAGTGACTGTCCCGCTCTACTCTGCGGTGGTGTGGCCTCACCTTGAGTACTGTGCGCAGTTCTGGGCACCACAGTACAAAAAGGACGTGAAACTGTTGGAGAGTGTCCAGAGGAGGGCTACAAAGATGGTGAAGGGCCTAGAGGGGAAGACATATGAGGAGCGGCTGAGGTCATTTGGCCTGTTCAGCCTGGAGAAGAGGAGGCTGAGGGGGGACCTCATCGCAGTCTACAGCTTCCTCGCGAGGGGGAGTGGAGAGGCAGGTGACCTATTCTCCGTTATCACCAGTGATAGGACCCGTGGGAACGGTGTTAAGCTGAGGCAGGGAAAGTTTAGGATAGACATCAGGAAGAGGTTCTTCACCGAGAGGGTGGTCGCACACTGGAACAGGCTCCCCAGTGAAGTAGTCACTGCACCAAGCCTGTCTGAATTTAAGAAGAGATTGGACTATGCACTTAGTCACATGGTCTAAACTTTTGGGCAGACCTGTGCGGTGCCAGGAGTTGGACTCGATGATCCTTATGGGTCCCTTCCAACTCGGGATATTCTATGATTCTGTGATCTTTTGGCTCCTGACTAGGTCAAAGCTACTTCTTTAACTGTTTGCTGGCTTTATCATCTGACATTTTTCCTTTTAAGCATGCCTAGCAAGATGAAGAATTCCTTGCATTTATATCCCTAGAGAAATCAAACAAAGCACCTGCCTTAAACATGAGATGTATTGTCTACAGTTATCTCATTCATTAAAGAGTTATTGTTGCTTTTTGGTTGTTTCTTTTGTTTGTTTGTTTGTTTGTTTGTGGGGTACTATTGGTGGGTTGTTTTATTTGTTTGTTTGTTTGTTTTCATTTAAGAAGTTGACTCAAAAACTATTGGTCTTACCACAGTTGTGAGTCCCTAAAAAAATAAGTCTTCTGATGGCTGATCACTGATCAGTGATACCTTTCAGAAAAAACAACAACAACAAAAAAGCAGCATACATCTCCACGAAAAAAAATAAACAATAAAAAAAAAAAAAGTTTAAATCTACATGCAGATATCAAGTTATACAGTGCCTTTATTCAGCACAGAATTTAATGATGTAAATTTGAGTCTAAGGTTATATGTCTTATTATACGGTTAATGGATTAGATCTCTTACTATGGTTACAGTAAGGTACGGGAGTTCCTTCCTTAAAACAACCAAGTTACTTGGCCCAGATCTATGAAGTGGAAAAATGCTGGAACTCTCATATTGTAGTGTTGATAATAGTCACAGGTTTAAAGTGCAATTGTCCAGAAGAATTAGTTTTATAATGCATGGAAGACTTCAATTAAATACAAAAATAAATAAATAAATAAATAAAGTTTTCCCAAACTTTGCTTAAAATGTGATTTAATTTTTAGCTTTTTCTCAAAATTCTGTTCTTAAATTGGCAGTCTAAGGCTTAGATGGAAGCAATTTGACTCCAAAGGAAACACACAGCATAACTAAAAAATTATTTTTTTTGTTTCAATGATTTCAAGACCAATGACATAGTCCTTCCAACGTGCTGATTGTATATAATTTATTTTATAATAGGTGAAAGTCAGAAAAATCAGTACTTTTTTGTTGAAATATATGGGAAATCTACTTCAAAATTGTACTTATTTTAAGTAGTTAGCTGAACTGGCCCAGAATGTTCTGGACCTTTTAATATCAAGCTATGAATTATGCTAAAGACTATCTTTAAAAATATTTCTAGGTTATGACTAAAAATTTTTATTTGATTATTTTTTTAATTTTTTTTTTTTTACCTCATCTCAGACAGGACTTGACTCCAGCTAAACAACATCAAGATGTGTTTTAGACTATGATCAGTGGATGTCCATGAAAAGGACATGTTGGGCTTTGTATCTAAGGCTATTTGCTGTGATGATCAGACTATTGGGTATTTTCTCATAGCAATAGTTTATTCTGTTGGAATTGCTCAACATGGTGTAGTAACATACTAAATGATCGTAGGAACAGCACATTGAGCCTTGGATCATCTGAATCATAGCTGAGAGCTTTAATTACTAGGTCATTGCTAATCTCCTTGTTTTGCATTTAATTAATATACAATTGTGTATTTGCAGAGCAGCAGCATAGCCTAGTGGTTAGGTTTTTGGAGAAGACAAGGATCCATATTCAATTATATGACCCAAATTCAACAGAGGAGGGAAAGAAGATTATGTCATGCAATTTGAAGTTTAAAACTCTTGTCAAGATAAGCTTTATCATCAATGAAAAGGTATGTGTTTTTTTGTTTGTTTGCCTTTTTTTTTCTTTAATTTTCATTTTTAGTGCTTCAATGTCTCTAACCAAATAAATAAATTTGTTTAATTTATGTATTTATATAATTTATTTATTAATTTCTGACTATATTTCTCCTTGAAATAATGTAGTATTGAATAATGTTTGAACAAATATAATCTTTATTTATTTATTTATTTTATTTTTCCTTTCATATAGGCTCTTTGAGGCCTTATTAAAAATGAATACCTTAAGAACATAGATTTCATCCAAAAGGAAAAATCAGTGGGGGCTGATAGGTCTGATGAGTGGAATGTTTCTAAACATCAAAAATGAGCTGGACCAATTTTTGTATGTGTTTGTGTTTCCCTTCTGTCTTAATTGACCATAAACTATTTCTTTGTGTTAAACAAACAGTTCAGTCCAGCCTCACAGCTATAGATATTTGTGTCTTGTTAGGTCTGTGATTCTATTTTGTATCACAAATTCTCGGAATTTCTGTACATTATAATAATTATAAGTTATTAGTGACAATGTATTCAAAGACAGTAGTTATTGATAAAAATATATAAAAGATATACAAAGATGTTATAAACTTTTCACAAGTATTTATGGCTATTCAAATAAAACATTAGTTATAACAAGATATATTTGGCTCTGGGAAGTACTATGAAGTCCAAACACAGTCCTTGCCAGACAATTCTTGCCTTATGTTGTACATACCTGCAATTTTATTGGGCACTCTTTAGCACTTCCAGTGCAACTTAATGCTTCAAATGACAAACACACTGCTAATTAGTAAGCACATTAAAATGACAGTATGTGAAATTGGGTTCCTTAATTCAACACATGGCCACTCTGAAAATAATTTAGTGCATGGCACTTTTGACCATGCTAATTATATTTCAATCTTCTAACGAAATTTTAACTGCTAACAGAAACCTCTTTTTTATGCCTCTCTAATTTTTATTTATTTATTTATTTATTGTGTGTCTCAAAAGGTTTGTGGAAATATTAAAATTTTCATAGAAAATATTCAATACAGTAAAATTAAAACTTCACATAAAATTGGGATTGCTCTAGACAATAAATTATTCAATATCTTGAAACCATCTTAATTATTTAGTTCCTGGTTTTATTTCTATTTTATTTTTAATTAAAAATCATTATATAGCATATTGAAAGAAAATTTCAAATTGCACTTGCTAAAAGAAAAAAAAAAGTATTTAAATAATGTTTTGTCTCCAGCCTACTTCCACTGACACAGTCAAATCTCAGTCCATAAATATGAATAACTCTTGTTAGCAAAGAGGAACAGCTACTGTATATACAGTAATTTTATAGCTTCAGATTTTTAGGCTACAAACAGAAGAAACCCTCTGGATATTACTCACATTTCTGAAGTTACAGATTTAATTTCTTCCATTCTTTTGTATATTCAACTATTTATCCTACAACTGTAAACTCTGCAAAAACATTTGTCATGACAAATGTCTCAAAAAAAGGTCTGATCTACATATTATCCTAGCCTCTCTGCTTCTAGTTGTTGTGGTGTAAGGAACAGCCCATATATTTATTTCTTGTAAGGCTCAAAAATGTTTACTTTTTCCCCTTCCTCTTCCCCTTCCCCTTCCTCTCTGCTCTATTACCATAAAAATACCCTTCTCTGAGATTATGTTAAATGATTCCTTGAGACTCACAACATGGAGCCATACGTCTCATAAATACAAATATTTTTTGTCACTCCAGAAAACCTTCTATTGCTGGATAAAACACTTTCAATATCATTGCCATGTTGAATAAGCCTTAAACTTTTTCAGTCATAAGTTGCAATTGCAGTTATGTATACCTAGAACTATATTTAAAATTTCTTAGTATATTTGAAAACATGACTGATAATTTTCTAGAAATAGATGAAAAGCCTAGTTTTATTTCTATGTTTATTGTATTTAGGTCTTATTTTAGCTCATTATCCTGATCTTATAATACTAGTTTTCCCCCAAAGCATTAGCTGATTTAGGTGTGAATGATTTGGTGTGTGCATGTGTGTGTGAATGCTATGTTTGTTTTATAGAGAACATGTAATGTAAGCACATTTGTACAGGATATTACAGGATCATTGTGAAATCATTCTCTAGTCCTTGGAACCTCCAGTCTAGAACAATTTTACATAAAGGAACAGGGAGTGTAAGATCAGCTATAATGTTGTCAAAAATCATTAAATTTCTGATTACTATCAGGAATAAGTGCAGGTTAAAATACAGAAACCAAAATTACAACAATGGAAACAGCCATTTTAAAGCTAAATCAGAGGAAAGCTGTGCATCTTTAAATTCAGAAATTGTAATACAGGTACTGCATTTCTGATATACTTTTGAATAGCTGTATGTAATCTAATATGTGAGATGTTAAAATTTCTGATGTTCTGAAAACTGATATACTGCTTTATTATTATTTTTTCTTATTAACATATATTGCACTTCATAGCAACTTTTAAATTAATTATTCTGGCATTCAAGAAAGTCTGATAATTTTAGTATCATTTCACAAATTATAAGACCATCATACCTTGTGAAAGCAGAGAAGATATTCTTTGTTCTTTCTAATCATAATTTCTGTGAGGCTTTGTCTTCTCACCTCACTGAAAAAGGAAATCACTTAAGAAAAACTTAGTCAGGAGGTCCAAAACATGATGAATGGAAAGTGGCAAAAGAAACAGCTGTTTCTACTAATGTTATGTGTCATGCTTTAAAAAGCTCTTAAAGCTCTTCACCATCATACAAATATCACATAGAGGTATGTTATTACTCGTCTTCCTTATTACTACCTGGTTTTACAGGACAAGCCTCTAAAGTCTCCAGGTAAGTGTTTTACAAGTGTAAAAATTCTTGCCACCATCTGTTATCACAGGCTCCAGGGTAGACACATTCTGGAGGCCACTTGTGGCAGACGAAGGATCTGCCAGGACCCAACAACCCTCATGAGGGTGGCTGACAAGGCTTGAGCAGAGCCAGGAGTGCCCCTCCTTGCTTGTACAAAGGCAGCCCCTGGGGAGTATGAGTAACAAACAGAGCAGTCAAACAGGGCATGGCACATCAGTTAGTATGGCAGTGCATGCAGGGAGGGAGGGAGGTGAACCGATCTCTACCCTTTATTCTCGGAGCACCACGAAGAGGCTTCCAGTGAGGCAAAAATGGTGTCCACTCACTGCACCTGCTGGGCTGAGACCAAAACCCAGACAGACTCTTGTAGATGCCTCTACCCAGACAGACCTCCCAAAGACTGAAAGAGTCACCCAGACCATCTGTTGAAGGGAGCTCCAATAACTGGAGGTCCCCCTAGGGCTTGAAGACAGAGATGGGTGTTGTCAGTGCAAGTGCGACCAGATAGACACACTCTCTGAGCAAGTTGCCATGTTGCAAGAGGAGCTCAGCATGCTACAATGCGTCCAGTTTTAAAAAGGGTAGAAAGGAAGACCCAGGGAACTACACACCGGTGAACTTCTGTGCCTGGGAAGATCATGGAACAAATCCTCCTGGAGGAAATGTTAAGGCACATGCAGGACAAGGAGGTGATATGGGACAGCCAGCATGGCTTCACCAAGGGTAAATCGTGCTTGACCAATCTGGTAGCCCTCTATGATGGAGTAACTGCATCAGTTGACAAGGGAAGACCGACAGATGTCATCTACTTGGACTTCTGCAAGGCCTTTGACGTGATGCCACATGACATCCTAATCTCTAAATTGGAAAGATATGAATTTGAAGGGTGGGCCATACCATGGATAACGAAATGAAGGAAATGGCTCAATGGCTGTACCCAGAGTGTAGTGGTCGATGGCTCTATATCCAGGTGGAGGCCAGTGACAAACAGTGTCCCTCAGGGATATGTCCTGGGATCAGTACACTTTGACATCTTGATCAGTGACACAGACAGTAAGATCAAGTGCACCCTCAGTAAGTTTGCAGATGACACCAAGCTGAGTGGTGTGGTTGATACCAAAGAAGAAGAGGATGCCATCTAAAGGGACTTGGTCAGGCTGAAGAAGTGGGCCCATGCAAGCTGCATGAGGTTCAACAAGTCCAAGTGCAAGGTGTTGCACCTGGGTAAGGGCAATCCCAGACAGGAGTACAGACTGGAAGAACTCATTGAGAGCAGCCCTGCAGAGAAGACTTGGGGGTTCTGGTGGATGAAAGGCTTGACATGAGCCAATAGTGCATGCTTGCAGCCCAGAAGGCCAACTGCATCCTGAGCTGCATCAACAGAAGGGTTGTCAGCAGGTGAGGGGAGGTGATTGTGACCCTCTGCTCTGCCTTTGTGAGGCCTCACCTGGAGGTCTGCAACCAGGTCTGGAGTCCCCAGCACAAGAAAGATGTAGACCTGTTAGAGCAAGTCCAGAAAAGGGCTACAAAGATTATCAGAAGGAGCACCTCTCCTGTGAAGAAAGGCCTGGAGAAGAGAACGCTCTGGGAAGACCTCATTCCAGCCTTTCAGTTGTTAAACGGGTCTTATAAAAAGGATGGAGAAGGACTCTTTACTTGAGTAAACAATGACAGAACAGGGGGGAAGGTCTTAAACTAAAATAGGATAGATTTAGATTAGACATTAGGAGGAAATTCTTCACTGTAAGGGTAGTGAGGCACAAGAACAGGTTGCCAAGAGAAGCTGTGGATGCTCCATCCCTGGAGTTGTTCAAGGACAGGCTGAATGGGGTCTTGGCCAGCCTGGTCTAGTGGGTGGCATCCCTGCCAATGGAAGGGTGGTTAGAGTTAGATGATCTTTTTTTCCAACCTGAGCCATTCTATGATTTTATGATTCTATGATTTACTGTCATTCTGAATCCAAGGAGACTTACTTTCTTTCCTTTATACTGAATTATATGTTAAAATATGAAACACTATTACTTAGATACAGTGAAAAAAGAAATAAATTTCAGGTGAATATTTGCTTGATGAAAACAAACTTTGAAAAATGTTTTATCCCAAGACAGAAAACAAGTTAAAACCCTTTAAATCCTTGCCCTTGAAATCATCCAATATAATTTTAATCTGACTGGACACAGTGTAACATTACTGAACTTCTTACACTGGCAATATACGCTCACACTGGGATACTCAACTCAATAGGAATTAGACATCCAAACGTCTTTGGACATTTAACCCACAGTCATTTTTGTAGCGTTTAGAGAACTGAAACATAACTAAAACAATGCAGGGGTTTATTCACATGCCTTCTGGAAAATAATGCTTATTTAGAAAGGTGAGAATAATGTAGTATAATCATGCCCTTGAAAATGGCTGGACACCTCTAAATTGGAAAACAAGAGCTGAAGGGTTTCTTATTTGAAACACAGTATGATCTTGTTCAGAAAACCCCAGTCAGCCTATGGAATATGACTGTAGGCCTTCAGAATCTAAAAGTCAGCTTGAGCTATGAAATGAAAAGTCTGAATTAAAAAAAAAAAAGTCCTTTATATTCTCAAAAGCTGGAAGTCTCTGCATTTTTACTTTTGTGGGTTTGCTTTTTTTTTTTTTTAAGAATAGAAAATATGTATAGCAACTCTCTGTTGACTGATCTGCTACATATTTATCAACAGAATGCAGAATGATGTAGGAATTGTCTGATAAAAACAGAAGGAAAAAAAGTCCATTGTGAGTATTCACTCTGAACCTCAGCATACACAGAAGTAAGCAGCAAGGTAGTGAGAGGATGTTTTCCAGTGCTGGCTATGAAGTAAAGCTGTTGGATGTCTTTCAAATTATTATGCCAGTCCAGATATTTTTTGCATAATGAGAACATCTTTCATGTGTCAGAACAGGTTTTGATTATAACTAAATAAGTGGAAGCAGGAATATGTTGATAAGGTCACCTTTAATGCAAAGTTTAGTCTGAGTTTTCTAAAGTATTTCATATACTAGGGAAGCCTGCCGCTGAAGCAAGGCATTCAGACAAAGAAACATTGTAGGACCCAATTTTGTAGGAAAATAAAAATAAATAAATAAATAAATAAATAAATGAATAAAACCCTGTCTTGAGGGAAATAAGCAAAAAATCTTTTTTTTTTTTTTTTTCCTTACTATTCAAATTATTTCTTCAGGTTTATGATATTAATTTAAATGTATTTTTAGATTATGGTTATTAGAGTAGCCATGAAAATTTTGATTTAAATTTGTTTGAATATCCCCTGTAGCTGGGTGTTCATGAAAGTTAGCATTTCGTGTGTCCAGAACATACAAAAGGAAGCACTGATTAGAATAACAATATTATCTATAGAACTCATTGTCAAAGATGTTGTGGATCTTCTTTTATATATTTTTATATATCATGGGTATATTATTTCTGTATGGTCTGACCCAGTAGACTAGTATGTTCTATTTAATATTTCTTAGTCATTCAATAGACAAGATATTTTGATATCTACCCTCTAAGAGAAACTTTGAGGAAATAAATTCTTTTAGTAAAAGCTGACTGAAAGACTAAGAGGGTTTAATACACCACTACAGTAACATCAATATTTATTTCAAAGCTTTTTGCACTCCTTCTAGATTTTACAAGAGATTCTGGAGTTGGTACTTAGACAAAGACTTGGATAGATACCACCTATATTGGACATGTTTTTCAATCTCTCCCTCTTACTACAAGGTGAAAAGGTGTTTTGTGAATAAAAAAATTAAAAAAAAAAAATGAATGTATCCAAAACCTTGTCTTCTTTCCTGCTTATGTCATTTGGCCTAGAAAAAATATTGCCTTAATTTATAGATATTGTAACCTGTCATGGCTACAATAATACTACACCAGCTGAACTCTCAGAAGTTATGTTTTAACTGCAGAAGTGTGAAGGGCACTGTTGTTACATGCACTATCACACATATATGTAACAAGCTCTCACAAAGCAGGTGCAGTCATTTTTCTCAGTATTTGTACAGTGTCTATCTCTCTGAGTGAATTATAATGCACATTTTATTAATAACAGCAAAAACAATTACAATATACTCATAGGATCTATTGATAAACAAGTGCTATAGATTTGTCTTTTCATGATCATGAGAAACTTTGAAAGTAAACTATCAGCAGTACTGAAGGTCAAACCTGAGTTGTAATAGACATGCAGTGTAAGAAAGGCTGTTTCAGAGAACATATGTTAAGCATGCAGTGCTGACAACAATAGCTGAACCTTCTATAAGGCAGTACAAAAGTTTTGCCATAGTCTCATTGAGAAAGTCTATTTCTAAATGCTCTCTTAGTAACAGAGGAATTGTGTTAGGTCATGTTGTTATTCTATATAATGGCCAAAATATTAGGTCTCAGAAAAAGTCCTAAACATGCTAGGTATGTTATAACACATCCCTGTTAGATGAGATTATAGATTAGTAACCCATCAAGAGGTTGTAATTTATACCCAGTTGCCTGAGGACGTGTATATATGTACTTTATATGAACATACGTGTATGCACATGATATCACATATACGGAACATATTCAGCGATCACCCTATGGTATGTATTCTATATAAATGTACTCACAAACATAATTTATATATAGTGAGCATCTGTGAAAAGATTATAGAGTTCAAGTTGATCAATAAATTGAATGGCCTCATTAGCTTGATTTTAAGTTAACAAATCCTGATCATAGAGTAGGATATGTTATCCTGTGCTTAAGATCACAGAAACAGGCAGTTTTCATTTTTTCTGAGGTGTGTTTATGTGTTTCTGGAAAATAAAAAGTATGCCTCACATAGTTCATCATAAAAAACAGGTGTCCTCTTTTAGTCCAGTTCCAAATTTGTTTCAAGAACTTTGGTTTTCACCTTAATTTGATTTTTAAGTTACATTTTGGAGGAAAAAGCCTGAAAGAACGTTCCAGAATTGCACTGGCAGGGATAATGTAAATTTGTAACTTATAGTTAAGTAATCATATGGCAATGTTAGGTACATAAAAGTTGACTCATTTGAGAGCTAGGAGACAAAATAAAAAATCTCAAGTCTCATTATGTTATCAAAGTGCATGATCCTTAAGTGACTCTCATAATTCAGAATCCTGATTCATGAGGGTAGAATGAACAAACCTGGCGGTACCTGAAATCTTGTTTAACTTGGGGTGGGAATTGGTGTTGTTGTTTTTATTATTATTATTATTATTTTTTAACAGCAGTGCTGCATAGCCTAATTATCTAGATACATTACAACATCCAACTGAACAAAGAATGCATTAGTGTACAGCAGGTCTCTAGAATATGACTTCATTATGGTTTTCCTAAAGGCTCACTTCACATGATCTACAGCACTCCTTTACCAACACCTGCAGCTGGGCTAGGAAAAATATGAGTTAAGAGGAGTGTTGCACACACAACAATTTTCCATTTTTATTTCCACAAACACTAGGGAAAATACACTTTATTTTGCAAAACACATTTCCTCTGAAATTAACACCTCCACCTTCATTTCCTGGGTGTCTGTGCATGTATATTTATATAAGTATGTGTATATGTACATATACAAGTACACTACAAACATATAAGTAAACTATATATATAAATGTTTGATATTACTACATCTAGAAATTGAAACATCTTAGAGACTTAATTATGCCTTTAATCATTTACTTACAGCTCTGTGGAAGACAGTTTTTGGCAAAACAACAATTGTTTTGCTTTTGTTTTCTTTTTTGTTTGAATGAATGTAATTTTGATTGTAACAAATTAAGCATTGTATTTTTCTCTTTTGGAGTGTGGTAAAATATGTTTCTTCTTTAACTACTAGTCAGATCTTTGAACATGTCTGGTTTTCATTCCAGAAAGAAAAAACAAGTTATGGTTTATTTATTTATTTAATTTATTTATTTATTTTAGATTTTTAAGTTTGGTTGAATGATATGAATAACAAGGCCAAATAAAAGTCATCTGCTCAGAAGCTTAAAAACCAGAAATGAAATAACATCAGAAATGCGTCCATATCCAGTGGATAAGAAAAACTTCTACTCGTATTAAAATTATGTCTTGATATCAATGTTGAGGATTAATGGTATACATAACTTAAAAAATATTGCCTAATAGTCTTGTGAATGTGGATTAAAAAAATGTGGAAGTAAAATCCCTCAGTAATTCCAAATCCCTCAGACTACTTTGTAGACGTTCTAGATACTGCATTTTCAATATAAAACTAAAATGATTTAAAAGTTCTCACCATCATGGCTAAGCGTCAACAGTGTTTGCCTTCGTTATTTGAACTGTGATCCAGTGTTAATTGTAACTGACTGCTATGTATGCATCCCCAGGAAAGGCAGTCACTGGGAAAAAGCTAGTCTTTTCACACGGTTCAGGCCAAAATCAAGATCAGAGCAGTTTATTAGTTTATAAACGACGTGTAATTAACCCGCAGTGAACTATGCATTCAGGATCAATACTGGTAATATAACAGATAAATCACGATACCAGGCACTTATAGAGAGTTAATGAGCAGCTACACATTTCCCAGCCCCTGTAACTGACCCCCAGAGTCACCATCCTGCAGTCCCCCACCTCCCAGGTTGTGCCCCCGCACAGTTCTGCTAGCACCCCTGGAGGGGAGGGGTTGCTGATCCCAGTGCCCTTGAGTCCGTGCAGCCTGGCTTGGGTGGGTGCTGGTCCCCTCCCAAGTCTCTCCACCTGGAAAACCTCCATCCTGCCCTCATGCTGCTTTTAAGGCTAGCTCTGTCCTAATCTCCATTTCTGTTATTCTGTTTGATACAATTTCATTTTCTCCTGCTAATTCCCTGATCACTGTTTGATCTGGCTGCTGGTAGTTGTTTGGGGTAAAAACCCTCCTACCAGTCATGTGCACATGGTGCACATGCACCCCCTGTACACAAGAGAGGCAGTCACCTCTGCAAACAAAGTGACCTAATCTGTTCTAGATATTTTAGGCAGTTTGGTTAAGACAGGATGAATTGTCCTGCGTAAGTGATTATTGCTGTCCAATGGATGTGAAAGAAACTTAAATTGATTAGTGTGGGCTGCCACAACAAAGGTTTAGACTTGTGAAGTTATATGAGACCTAAAAACTACCCAGGCAGTCTTCACTCCCTATGATTAGACATCCAAGCATAGATCTTTGAAATTTCTGTAAACAGCGCGGTTTCCCATTGAATCCTGGGAACTATTTATTGCAGAATATAAAGTATAATTCTATCTCTATACATATTCAGATCCATTGAAATAGTAATGAAAATGAGTTTTCAACTACCTGCAACTTCCTTTACACTATTTTTATCTATCTCACTCTAGTTGTGTTGGATTTCGTCTCCTTATCATAATAAATAAACAAATAAATTAAAATAAATAAATAAATAAATCAGTGAACCAGATTAAAAAGAAGGTAAGAAGAAAAAAATCATCTTTGTACATTAGTTTGTACAATGTCTGGCATAATACGATTCTGGTCCATGAGGGATTATCCTGTTAATGTAACACAAACTAAAAATCATTATTATACAGGCCTGTCACTGATATCAGTTTTAAAGAAACCCACCTTGAATGTGGTATGGAAGGGTTGGTGATTGGAAAGTGTCCGTCACTTTATCTTAGTTCTCATCACAGATGAGGCAGACTACAGCATCCTACCAGCATGAAACATGGGACAGGAATCACCAGGGCAACTATTATAAGGATACTGATGAAACTGATGGGTTCCACCCTCAACCAGATGCTCTGGTTCTGTCTGTTCACTCAGTATCCGTCTTAGTCCTATACAAAAAGGACATGCAAGTTTTCCTCAACACCACTTGCATTTAAATTATAACGAACATTTGCATCCCATTGGTCTTAATTTGCTAATGCAAGCAAAAGTTTGTTGTTGTTTTTGTTGTTTTTTAAATCACTGTGTACCTAAAGCCAAGTGAGTGATGGATACTGAGAGGGACAGAAAGAGACTATTTCTTCAACAGATGACCCGAAAGACTTCTACTAGTCCTCTTAGGCTCTCTGGAGTAAATTGTCCTCTGCCAGAGACGTCATCTACCTCTATATTTGCTATTCCTTACTGCTGTTAGCCAAAGTTTTTTGTAGAAACTTCTACTAGTGAGTAAACCAGAACCTTCACAGGCAATCCTCTCTAGAGCTTATCAATTTGGGGGTATTATTTCATATATATATATTAATATCTAAGCTAAATCACTTTAGTAGCAAGTCAATTCCATTATTTCTAGTCTTATTCCCAACTGAGATGTGGAGAACAGATTTCTCCATTCTTCTTTTTCTTCTTTACAGTAACATTTGCACACTTGAAGCCTGTTGTTGCATACTCCTTCTATATAATTTTCTTCAGACCAAACAGTCACAGTTCTTCCTGTCTGTCTTTGTAATCATGATTTTTAGACTGTTTATCTTATTTGTTTCTCTTCTCTGGATTTCCTCTGGCTGGGCCACAAATCTCTTGAAATGTGGTGCCCTAAACAAATATTGACTTCTCCAGTTGGAGATGTTGACTACATATTTTAGGCTAGCTTTTCAACTGCTTTTAATAAAGAACAGAAAAGAAGGAAAGAAATAAGATGTATTTTTATTATTATTTATTGTTTTTATTCCTTTTCTGAGAATGAATCTCATGATATAATGACTATGATGTCAAATCACTGAGACTATTTTTTAAATCTTTAAGACTGATGTTATATATTCTTTAAAAAATAAAGAATAAAATCAGTTGTGTTCATCCCTCCATCTGTATGACTCTGAAAATGACCAAAGTCACAAACGATATGAAAATTTTGTCAAAGTTTTATGCTCATTTCAGTGACAGCTGAGGGCAGAAAGAAACTTATTCATTAAGAATTTATTTAATGAGGAAGACACCACTGCAACATCTCTCATTTACCTCAGCAACCTGGCACTGTAGTCACTGGGACTGGGTAGTTGGTTAATGCCAGCTGTCTAACTTAATTTTCTACAGAGCATGGTTTCTTTCATTTGTGCATCTGTAAACTTTCCAGCAGCTTCTTTGTGCCAATGGAAAGCAGAAGACTTGCTCTGCTTCATTGGTATTTCCAGATATTCTCGTTGCTGTATGCATGCTAACTTTCCTTCCTACAACTGAGATCAGAATATAATATACAAGGGCTTGAAAGCTGACTGGGTCTAACTTAGATTCTAAAGACCTATGATGACTTTTAAACTGAGTACTAATGTTATTTAAATGACTCTTTCTAATGACTTTGGATTCTTACAACAATTATTATGCTAAATATAGAATTACCTCAGGATGTAATAGCTACATATTTTAGAATCTATTTGCACAGATTGGAATAGAGCTTTGTATCAGTGATTATTGCATATACTATTTGGAAATAATATTTATAATTATACTTGAAGGTTGATTTGACAAGTGACAATGGGAAATTTGCTGTATTCCTAACAAACAGTCATATTTGGCAGTTTCTATAATCTCATCAAACATTCTGAGGCATATGCTTGTCTCTTCCTGGTAACTGAAAGTAGAGAAGAGCAAATGACCAAAAAAAAAAAAAAAAGTCATGAAATGCTGCTCAAAATTGTAATAAAAATTCTCTTCTTCTTCAGTCATAGCTTTCTGTATTCCCTTCTCTGATTATTATCATACAAGATCTACTGACATAATGTTCTCTCAAAGAGTTTGTTTAAATGAAATATATTCATAGAAATTTGTAAACACAATTATTTGAACCAAAGCAGAAAAGTCATGCTGATTCAGTTCTGGAGTAAAATATACTTACTACATGCCTCATGTATTCAATCAAAGATAACCAATAATATTCAAATTTCATATACTGATTATTCTCATTGACTTGTTCCTAAATAATAAAAAATAAGTTTTTGTTTGTTTGTTTGTTTTTGCTATTTTGAGATTATTGGGTGGATAGCAACAGAACTAGAAAACAAAACTAAGAAAATTATAAAGTGCAAGTAATGTAGAAGATGGACAAAAAAAAAAAACACAAGAAATTATGTGGAAATGTTATAAAATAAGGAATACGGAAAACACCATTTGATATTAATAATGGATCTAGAAATTGGAAAAAGAATGAATAAAATTGATTTATGAAGCACAGATATATTTGTATAGACTTATACAAATCTGTATAAATTTGTTTAGAATGTGCAATCAGTTACATTATTCAGATCTAGCATATCTATTTAACCCATTACGATCTGTTTCAGTGTTCAAAATGCCAAGACAGGAAATAAATGTTCACAACCTGTTGTTGTTTCACTCAGGGAATTTGTATACTGCAAATATTTCTGATGATAGAAAAAAAAAAAAAAGGTATAAACGCAGTACATATACTGCCAATCTGAAGCAAAAGCTGCCTGTCAGGTACAAGTGTATTAGTTTTGTGGTCTGTATAATAGTTTTATCTAGTAAAACTATTTGGGAACAATCATGGCTTAATTTTGCTGAAATCACTGTTATATCATACTGTAAGACCTGCATAGACTCAGCACATGAAATAAAGCAGCAGATGTCTTTTCTTTATGTAGCAGACTGAGTTACTAAGTGCTTAAAGGTCTAGACATCTTGGGAAGTCAGCGGTTTTGCTGACAAACAGTCAGGTGCTGTTTGCTCATCCTAGTAGCAGATTAAAATAGGTGGATGTAAATTACTGGTGAAGTGGAATGAGAACTCCATGTAAAAAGAACAAAATCATCAAACTGATTCAGTAATAAACTGCAGGGCCACCACTGTTACCTGTAAAAATAAGTCATGAGACAGGGCTCTCTTCAGTAGTGATATTGGCTTCTATTCATATTTTAAAATAAATAGCAACCTTTTAGTATTTAACTTCTGTTATTTCTTCAAAATAGATATGTGCTATAGTATAGAAATAGCAAAGAGTAACTCGTGGCCTGAAATAAAATATGACTAATATGTAACTATGTGCCTTTGCAACTACAGAGCTATACAAAGCAATGGGTGTCTTAAGATTTGCGATAAAATTATGGTAAGGGTGGTGAGGCCAGAACAGGGAAAGAAACTTAATGTTTACATTCTGAAAAAGGAGTAGGGTTTGGAAACTAGCTAATATCTCTGCAGTTTACCAAGGTCACGATAGACATTCACATAACTAAACCACAAATCTACGTGCGAATTTCCTTTCCTAAACCTTGGTCTTTCAGGCAAGTAGGCAGAACTGTTGTGTTGTTTGTGCTTGATACAGGCAAACTTGTATGGCTTTGTAAAAGAATTTATTTAATGTTAAAAGACTAAAAGCATCTGAGATGACGTGGTCCCTCATTATTTTTCCTTCTGAGCACTTTCCACCTAACAATTACAAAATTATGTCTGTCTTCCCAACATCAAATTGCAACACTTTAGCCAAGCTCTGACCTAATCAGTCTATTTCACCTCCAGTTTTCTAGTCCAAAATAACGTCCGTTTTAATGTAAGGGTATGATGTCTGTTATAATGTAAGGGTTTACCTCCTCTATTTCTATAGGAATATTTCCTATTCCTATATTCTTTATATATTTATATATATATATATATATGAGAAAGAAACACTTCAAAAACTTCCAGGTATTCAGGGAATTCTGTATACATTCTATACCTTGCTTTGTCACAACTATATACTTACATAATAAATTTCTAATTATAATTGCCCAGTAAATTTTCATACGGTTGTTCTGAAAGTTAAATATATGACTAATATTCAGATTTCAAACTTCCTGGACTACCAAAATTTTCTCAGGTTTTCAAGAATTTATGTTTATAATGCAATAGCAAATAGGTCATGACATAAATTACACCCTTAAGAGAATGATAAGACTCCTAGACAACAAGGAGATATTGAACATACATCCCACACTAAGACGTTAAATTTCATCTGAGACTATGTTTCATCTTACAGCTATCTATACAGACAATTTTTTGAAAGATTATGTTTCTGCAGTCTTTTCTGTTATTACAAAACTTCTTCAGGATTTGCGGTAAAATAACTGAAGCTGAAGTAATTACAGGAGAACCACCACTGCAAGAAAAGTAAGTATGAAGAAACAGATGACTGAGACAAATACAAATCAAGGCAAGCCACAGTTAGGACTCAAGCTAAGATTTTAATAAATGATCAAATTTGTTTGAAAACTCACAAAGTAACTAACTTTTCAGAGAGTGACTTCTTGACACTTTCTGAAATTTTTCTTCTGTCTTTCTTATATATGGCAATGAGTAATTTAACTCTTGTAAAATGTTGAAATGGTATTTTTATTCTTATTTTTGAAAGTAATCTTTTTGTGCTACTACATTGCAATGCTATGCTATTTGCAAAGAACTTATCTACCTTTTATTAAAATAATTTTACATCACTATGGTTTTGGAAGCTTATAAAATATTGCTAAATTGTAAGATTACATCAATAAACATCAATATAGTAACAATTTAGCTAAGAGACTTGAAGCTAAGGCAAGAATGTTTGAAACTAAAACTGAACAAGAATATAATAGGAAGAGGAATACTAAGTTTATAAAGCCATTGTACTGTTCAGTTTATAAATAAAATGCAAATTACCTGAGACAGACGTTAGCAGAATGAATATGATTGTTGGAAAAGATAAAACAACAAAAAAGCCAATCAGACAAACCATCAGACCTGTCTCAGAAACTCCTGCTATTTGGTGTACCATATTTTATTCTGTGAGGTATATTTTGCTGTTGAACTACTGTAAACAGAAAAAAATGTGTAAAGCTGTCCCTGTCCCCAGAGCTACCTTTCACTGTACCTGATTTTCAGCCTCTCAAATCAGGAGAAGCTAAGAAAGTAGGACTATAAAATAAACACTCCAATATGAAGTTATCAATTCAAAATTCTCTCTAGTGGCTTAAAATTATATATATATATATATATATTTAATGCAGATGATTTGAAATAGGTCAATATATGAATTCATTAACCCTGAGAAATAATAAACTTAGAAAAATATATTATAATTATGGATGAAATTAAATGAATTTATGCTTAGACTTGTATTGAAATGCACCATATTGAAATTTGCACCATAAGAAGCAATTTAAAAACATATATATTTATTTAATTTATGTAGGTCATACCCTGTGCTGCATTTGTGCATTTGAGCAAGGGTAACATTTTTTTTTCTCTTTTTAGTCACATTTTTTGCCACTGCACTTTTTTGTCAACATCTGAGTTTGCATAACATCACACATACTCAATACTTATAAAAAATGAAGCCATCTTATTTCTGTGAAGCAGTATTAGAAGCCTATAGGCAATTCTGTCTTCCATTCTGTTTTCTTCAGATATTCTTGTAGAACTTTTCATTTGTGCTGAAAGGAGTTATAATTTCATTCTTCAAACAAAATTGAATGTCTTCAATGTCTCAAAATGTTGACAGTTGTGGAAATTGTATTCTTTGATTAAATTGTAATAAACCTGAAATATCAAAAAAAAGATAATAGGCTACATAGACTAAAGTAGTTGTTGTTGCTGTTAGTGATTTATGAAGCTAAGTATTATATTTTCTAATTGAAAAACTATCTTTAATATTACCAGTGGATGATAATTTATGTTAAAATGTAAGGTAAGGACACTAACATATAAAAATAGAGAGCAATTTTCTTTCTTTCCTTCTTTCTTTCCTTCTTTCTTTCTTTCTCTCTCTCTCTCTTTCTCTCTTTCTTTCTCTCTCTCTTTCTCTCTTTCTCTCTTTCTTTCTTCTCTCTCTCTCTCTTTCTCTCTTTCTCTCTCTTTCCTTCCTTCCTTCCTTCCTTCCTTCCTTTCTCCCTTTCTTTTCTTTCTTTCTTTCTTTCTTTCTTTCTTTCTTTCTTTCTTTCTTTCTTTCTTTCTTTCTTTCTTTCTTTCTTTCTTTCTTTCTTTCTTTCTTTCTTTCTCTTTCTTTTTTCAGTATGTGTACTTTATTTTACGAGTTCTTTATGTGCCACCTGGGCTTTGTCTTTTAGACTAAGACCCATATAAAAGGACCAGAAAAAGCAAGAGACATTGAGACATTTAGCAATTTTATATAATCATGGCCACTTTAGAAATAACCTAAAGACATTGTAAGATCCCCATATAGTAAGTCCATATATATGTAACCTTTACAGCTAAAATTTGTATTTAGCTATAATGGAAGAACAAGTGTAACAGTTTTGTTCATTCCCATCTTCACACCATGTAGTGAAGTAATTGTGTGAACCATGAGTTTCAAAGAAAGAAAAAAAAGTCCTTATTTCTTGAAACTTGTAATACAAGTTTGATGACATGATACAAGTCTCCTACCAAAAAAAAAAAAAAAAAAAAAAAATGTCCAGAATAGGAATGTCTTAATTTTTTGCAATTTCATGATTTCTAAGTCAACTCAAAAATTTGCTGAAATGATTCTTTAATGGTTGAGCTATAACATTCTTCCTTGACATTATTAGTGACATTATGAAAAGAATAAATGGAGAACATATGCAAGGACTTTCCAGACTACTAAAGTATCAATGACGAAGCATAATTTGACTGATTTCTTTCTTTAAAAATAAATAAATAATAATCTGGTTATTCATTGCAGCCAACCTCACAGTGATTTCTTTTATCTCACTCAGCTTAATGTAAAGAGCAACAGAGTGTCAATATAACATTAGAGATTTTCTTTTTTCTAGATAAATCTTTTTCTTTTTTTTTTCCTTTTTTTTTTCTTTTTTTTTCCACTCTGAAAATATTGTTCATTATATCATCTACCTTTTAATTTTTAAACCTTCGATGCAGCCATTTTGTTGTGATCTGCTGGGGGCAAAATACTGTTTTATCTCAGCAGTAGCTTTTTTTTTTTTTTTCTAACATGCACATCAAAACTAACAAATTAGATTTCTATTTTGCCTCTTTTTCTCCATTTCCACTCTTTATAACTGTTTATAACAATAGCAACAATACTTTTAACAACATGAAACTGAAATGAAAATCTAACCTAGCAGGCATTTATTAGCTGCAGTCACTGATTTGCCAAGGACATCCACGCAACCAGAGAAGCTGTCAAGAAAACTTTAGAAATGATCTGTGTTAAACTAGCATTAAAAACTGTTCCTCTTAATGATGTAAGATGCTGTTATTTGACTTTACAGCTGACCTTCTTGGATAAATCAGGGAAGTCAAGTAACTTATTCTTGTCAGAAGCAACTCACTGTCTCTCCTTTTTCTCTTGCTCACATCAGTTTTACAAATATATAGTTCTGTCTCACTGAAGATTCTCCTCTCTGATATCCTGGTTATTGTAGGGAATATCTTACTGCCTTTAAGGGAGTGAGATAGAGGGTTAGATTCACGTGACATTGAGATCTCTATCACAGAGCTACAAAGTTTTGGTGAGACTTTTGTGCAAATTAAACTTGTGTTCTGTATTTTTCTTTTAAAAGGAGCACTCATGTGAAAGGCAGAAATACAGTAAGGCAGTGTGTAAGGCAGAAATACAAAATGTTTATTTTGAGAGAAAGACTCAAAGATCACAGAATCACAGAATAGTTTAGGTTGGAAGGGACCTTAAAGATCATCTAGTTCCAACCCCCCTGCCATGGGCAGGACACCTTCCACTGTATCATATTGCCCAAAGCCCCATCCAACCTGGCCTTGAAAACCTCCTAAATGGGAGGTTCCTCCAATTCCTCCAAAATGGGACATTCACAACTTCTCTGGGCAACCTGTTCCAGTGCCTCACCACCCCCATAGAAAAGAAGTTCTTCCAAATATCTTATCTCTGTTGACCTTCTTTTAGTTTAACCCCTCTTGCCCTATCACTACACTCCCTGATAAAGAGTATCTCCATATCTTTCCTGTAGGCCCTCTTAAAGTACTTGAAGGCTGTTATAAGGTGTCCCCGGAGCCTTTTTTACTCCAGGCTGAACAACCCCAACTCCCTCAGCCTGACTTCATAGGAGAGGTGCTCCAGCCCTCTGATGATCCTTGTGGCCCTCCTCTAGATCCACTCTAACAGGGTCATGTCTTCCTTATTCTGGGGGCCCCAGAGCTGAAAACAATACTCCAGATGGCGTCTCATAAGAGCAGAGCAGAAGGGGAGAATCATGTCCCTCAGGATACAATTGGCTTTCTGTGCTACAAGTATATTGTTGGCTCATGTTCATGTTTTCTTCTACCAACACCCCCAGATCCTTCTCCTCAGGGCTGCTCTCAATCCACTCCTTGCTCAGTTTGTATTTGTGCTTAGGATTGCCTTGATCCAGGTCCCTGTTGAACTTCATGATTTTCAAATGGGCCCACCTCTCAAGTCTGTCCAGGTTCTTTGGGATGGCATCCCTTCACTCCAGCATGTCAACTGTACCATGTAGCTTGATGCACTCAATCCCATTGTCCATGTCACCATCAAAGATGTTAAATAATAGAAGTCCCAACACAGAATCCTGAGAAACAGCACTCCTTACTGGAGTGCACCACCTGGACATTGAGCTGTTAACTGCAGCTTTTTCAGTGTGATCATCCAGTCAATTCCTTATCCACTGAGTGGTCCATCTCTAATTTAGAGACAAAGATGTCATTTGGGAGAGATCCTTGCAATCACAGGTGTAAGACACTTATTGTAATACCACAGAGCATAATTCCAGAATACACTCTAATGAAGGTAGGTTGTCCTCTTATTTCACACCTTTCCACCCCGCTCACACACACACACACACACACACACACACACACACACCAAAACAAAACAATACAAAGCAAAACAACAAAACACAAAGACAAAAACAAACAACTGACCTGTCAGTGTTTAAGCCATGGAAGAGCAAAAAGGCAAGAAACCTCTCTTCTCCAGAGAAAGATTGAGTAGATTAAGTACACATTAACACAGAGTTCTATGAGAGGTGCCATGTCTAAGGGATGTTAGTTAGCACAAGAGGGGAATGTGATGCTTGTCTAGAAAAGAGCAGAAGGGTGTATGATGCTACATACAACTGTAGAAGCTCTTCATCATTCCCCTTCATGTGTGTAAATTCACCTTAAGCACAACCCAGAAAAAGCAATTGAAAATCACAGAGAAGCTGAGAATATAAAAGTATCACACCCAGTATGAAATCAGAGGTACCTCAAGATTTCGAATCATAATGAAGGGGCTGAAGTAAATTATTTCTGTCCTTAGGAAAAGCAATGCTAAACTGCCTGACAGAGCAGTATGAGAGGATACTTCAGAACTTCGCTCTCCCAGGCCTCTTCTTCAATGACATATTTCTACAGGAAAGTAAAGTTGACAGCATTGTAGACATTGTCACAGTTATTTGTAACTTTTTGCCATGTTATTTGTATCTGAAGCACTAACTAGGATTATGGATTTTTGTAAAATAGGCTCTACCTTTATGTATTCTTTCCTTCTGACTGAGATTACCTTGGTTTAATAGCTTACTTTTTCCTTTGGCCACTTTCTTTTTATGTTGATTTAATAATAATTAACATTATTCTTGGCTTCCCTTTTAAACTCATAATATGTCTGTTATATTTGCCTCAAAGAATGTTAAAATGTGCCAAATACATAAACAAGGAGTATGGACTAAATTATATTTTCATTTTCCTCGACTTAATTTAGTCTCTTATAATCCTTCCATAGGTGGGTCCCACAATATTTCTTTTTCACCCACTCCAATAACATTTAAACCATGATCTTGTTTGACCTCTAAGGGTCAGTAGGTTAAGAAGAGGGACAAATGCCAAAACAGTTCATGGTTCAGACACTGATGTGTATATTTTAAGTTTTAATGTTATCAGACTATGCTTTCTCCAAATCATATAGGATTTAAAAGACCTCTGTATTTATTTAGAATTGCTTGTATTGATTCTGAGAATATTAATATTGAATAATAAAAAAATTGAATCTTTCATCAAACATTCATGCATGAAAAGCATTTTAATTTCCCTGATGGATCCATGGATTCATGGACAATATTCTATGAATATCACTATATTCACCCAAACTTATTTTAACTAGTTAATAGCAGTTGTCTTACCACTAAATATTTTCTGTTATTGTATTGTCAAGAGTTTATATAGACTCAGCTCTTATATTAATAATTGACAAACACCAAATGCAATCTTTCAATTTAAAGCAAGTGCTTTTTTCCCTGTGCCAGGGAAAGAATTGCAAATGTTCTTGTGTATTCTATAGTCAACTTGATATCACATTGTTAGCACTCTACACAATTCTTCTCTATAATTGTATATCAGATTGAATTGTTGATGACCTGAAAGTAGATGTAAAAATATGAATGCAAATTTATTCCTAATCTTATATAAAAAACTGTGTCCAGTCCTGTTTAACATCTTCATTAATCATCTGGATGATGGAGTAGAGTGTACAATCAGTAAATTCATGATGCAAGATTATTGTAGAACTCAAAAAGTTAAATGTCCAAAAATCTGACACCAAAAAAATCGTCAGAAAGACATAATTTTAAGAATTAACAGCATCAATAGCAGTATGTGATTCTAAGTTAAGTAATAATTAAAGAATATAGCGTACTACAAATATTTTAGTGCCTATTTATTCTATATAAAGTGTTAATATTCTGTACTATATGTCAGGTTGAATATTTCTTGTTTGCCTGGGTTTAGGAGATAAATTTTGAGAATTGTTGATCATCCTGCTCTTTGAAAACCTAGATATTTGAAAACTATTGTAGAATCATAGAATGTCTCAGCTTGGAAGGGATCTTAAAGATCAACTAGTTCCAACCACCCTGCCATGGGCAAGGATGACACCCACTAGATTAGGTTGCCCAGGGCTTTGTCCAACCTGGTCTTGAACACCTCCAGGGATGGGGCATCCACAACCTCTCTGGGCAACCTGTTCCTGTGCCTCACCACCCTCTGAGTGAAGATTTTCCTCCTAACCTCTAATCTAAAAGTTGCTCTCCATCTTTTTTATAAGCTACCTGTAAGTACTGAAAAGTTGCAACGAGGTCATCCTGGAGCTTTCTCCTCTTTTGGCTGAGCAGTTCCAGGTCTCTCAGCCTTTCTTCATAGGAGAGGTGCTCCAGCCCTCTGGTCAGTTTTGTGGCCTTCCTCTGGACCCATTCTAACAGATCCATGTCCCTCTTGTGGTGGGGGCTCCAGACCTAGATGCAGTGCTCCAAGTGAGGCCTCATAAGAGCAGAGTAGAGGGGCACAATCATCTCCCTCCACTGCTCTTTTGATGCAGCCCAGGATGCAGTTGGCCTTCTAGGCTGCAAGCTTGCACTGCTGGCTCATGTCAAGCTTTTATATATCCTAAAAGTCTTTTATGTTAATCTGATAATCCAATGCTATAAATGAACCACAGGTGTCCAATTATGTCTTTTATTCAAAACATCTCCAGTGGCAGACAATCACATGTTCTTAGACAACTGTGAATGATAGAATGACATTCCTTCTCTCCTCTTGTGATTTAATCCTGGAAGGCAGCTAAGGAACACACGGCTGCTTGCTCACTCTCCTCAGGTGAGATGGGAGACAGAATCTGAAAGGTGAAAATGTGAGTATGAAAGGAATAGGAAGAAACAAAATATCAGCACTTCCAAAATATAACAACCTAGAAAGAATAAATCACCAACATAAATAAATAAATAAATAAACAAAAACTACACTGTTTTCAGTATGTCTAATACTGCTGGGAGTAGTCTGTCAAACATGTTGTGTACACAGATGGAGACTTCACAACCTCTTGGGGCAACCTGTGTTTGACAGTGCTCCCAGGGGGAAAAAAAAAAAAAAAAAAAAATGTCAGTGTTTTCTTGTGTTCAAATGGAATTTCATGTATTTCTGTTTGTGCTCATTGTCTCTTCTAATGTCACTGGGCACCAAACAGAAGAGTGTGCCTCTGTCTTCTTTCATCTCCTATCTGACCTCTCATGAGATATTTATATACTCTGATAAGATCCCCCTGAGCCTTCTCTTCTCCAGGATGAACTCTAGCTCTCTGTCTTTCCTTGTATGAGAGATGTTCCAGTGCCTTAATCACCTTTGTGGACATTCATTGCACTTGCTCCAGGAACACCCTATATTTTTAATCTGTGAGTACTAGAACTGGACTCAGCACTCCAGATGCATCTCACCAGAGCAGAAAGGATGGAACACCTCCCTCAACCTGCTGGTAATGTTCTTCATAATGCAGACCAAATGGTGTTGGTCTTCTTTGCTACAAGATACATTGCTGGTTTATCGTCAGCTTGTTGTCCATCAAGGGCACGAGGTCCTTTTCTGCCAATCTGTTTTCCAGCAAGCCAGCTCCCAGCATGTACTACTGCTCATTATTCCCCAGGTGCAAGTATTTTAATGCCTGTTTGTTGAACTTCATGTGGTTCCTGTCTGCCCAGTTCTCTAGTCTGTTAAGAGGAGGGAAAGGATTTCCCCTAAATACTCTGGAGAGCACAGCTATGATATCTGTGTTCCTAAATATTTGAACGGATGACTGGTAGGACACATCAGTTGCTTTAAAAATGATTCTTTCCTGATAATTAATTAATTAGTTATTTTCCTCTAATGTCGCTGTAGAATAGTTAAATACTTTCTTTCTTAGTGTTGACATTGCCTTAGTTAGCCTGTTTTCAGTATTTCCATTTTCACATAAACCAGATCTGTGACCCACTGAAATGAATGTAGAATGAAGTAAATCAGAGGCTTATTAGACATCAACAGTAACGGAAGACCGACAAAGTAGCAGCGCTGAGATTTTCACCCTTTGCTAGTGAAGTGACCTTGGTAGAGTACTTGGGAGGTAATTTTTCTTGGGTGATGTCTTCTTTTGAAACATGGACTATCAAAACCTTTCTTAAAAGTAATGTGTTTTGTTGTTGTTGTTTTTGTTGTTTTGTCAGACATTCTAAAATTATCTATGGATAGAAGTTGAATAATTTTCTGCAGAAAACCTACATATAAGACCTCTTTCTCCCTATTTTTCATTATGTGATTTATATAGATTACTCACAAATACTTCTACACTCTCCAGACACATAACAAAAAGTATTCCCATGGCAACACAAGATGGGTCTGTTCCTTGTTATCCTGTTTTCCCAAACAGCATGTGTTGTGTTTCGTTTAGAAGAATCTTTTGTGATTAGGAGTGATCTGCCGTAGACAAGCCCCTTGGGCCATTCACTGTTTAGTTTGTGAAGTTTCTCCAGTTGTCTGGAAGACTCCATGTGCTTTCTGTTATACTCCTGGAAAACCTATAAGCCTACAACAAACAACAAAATAAAATAAGGATTAAAATGAACAGCATGCTACCATGCTCTTGGAAATACAGGCACTGATACTTGAAAATGAATGAGGAGGAACACCTGCTGAAGACCAATTCAATTAAGGCAGAACATGGTGAAACAGTCATCTTTTAGTGCTGTTTGGATGCTGATTAGTAAAGGTGCACTCTGAAAGGAAGACTAGTAAGATATTGTATTTAAAACTTTTGGAGGCTGAGACTCTGAAGTTTAGCAGTGGTGGTGTTTGGGTATCATAGAATTAAAGACTTATAGAATATCGTCAGTAGGAAGGGACCCACAAGGATCATTGAATCCAG
Source organism: Anser cygnoides (assembly GCF_040182565.1). NCBI lineage: Eukaryota > Metazoa > Chordata > Aves > Anseriformes > Anatidae > Anser > Anser cygnoides. The sequence goes on from NC_089875.1 coordinate 81,643,471, forward strand.
CTCCTGGCTCAATACAGGACCACCAAATGGAGCCCAGAGCTCTCAATGACATAAATTAGCAGTTTTCTCATTATTATACATAATAAAAATACAATTAAAAGCAAGCAAACAAAAAAAAAATCATTCAAGCAAATGCAGAAATAATCCTATTTTAATCTGATTTTTGGAAATCATAAGACTAGTGACTGTTTTCAATAAATAAATAAATAAATAAATATGGGAATATTAGGGATTTCTGTTTATTTGCTTTAGAGAATAATTATCCCTAAGAACACTTAAAGCAAAAAAAATAGTATATGGAGGCATTCGTTCTGTTCTGAGCCAACCTGCCATCATGCTATACATTTGCATTTGAAAGTTTAACTTGAATGGAAACGTATCTTGGTAATAGCAACTGAGATATTTGAACAATCAGATACACTGTTCTGTTATCTGAAGAAACTAAGATCCATTCAGAGAGTTCTGATCAAACAAACAAACAAACAAACAAAACTAACCTTGCTGGAATATCATGTTAAAAGTATTTGAGCAGAATTTTGTATTGTGCCTATCATTCCCATGTTTCCAGGCACAATCTCTAAATGAAATATGGGAGCATGCACCATGCTGTACATGTATAGTAAGTCTAATGCGTCTGGAACAGATTACCTCTATAGGGCATGTTCAAGTGAGCTGTGTAGCACATGTGCAGGTAAACTGCATGCACAGTGGTCATTTGTAAGGAAATTCTGGAAAAAGACTGAATTCCTCTTTTTAAGTCTGAAGAAAACTACAAACGTTCAAGAAAGGAGGACATATGGCTACCATGGTTTTCTTTCCTTTTTTTTTTTTTTTTTTTTTTTTTTTTAATATGATCATAGCTTCCCTTTCTAAATCTTACTCATGAAATGGTATCTGTTTTAGGAGTAATGAGACTACAGTTCAAAGGTTTTGTGCCACTTTGATAGCATATGCATTCAAGTAAGAATAAAGGTTCAAACATTTGCTGGAAATGTTTTCTCAGATTTCTCATTTCCTTTGTTCCTGATTTGAGCCTCTGTCTGTTGTTCTACTTTTTCAGAATTTGGATTACTATGATGATGCTGACATAATTCACTAGAGGGTTAAACACTTCTGGAAACTAACGTATCTTGCTAATTTAGATATTAATGAATAATGAATGGCTACGAAGTACCATGTTTCAGCAGACACCCTGAGTTCTCTCTACACTTTCTCCCAACTTTATTTTCCCTTAATACCTGATAAAGATTTACATTTGCATTTTAGGAGGTGTAAGTTAGGCAATCTGGAGCAGTACAGCACAGAATCACAGAATCACAGAATTACAGAATCACAGAATCACAGAATTGTAGATGTTGGAAGAGACCTCAAGAGATCATAGGGTCCAACCTCCCTGCCAAAGCAGGTTCCCTAGAGCAGGTTGCACAGATAAGCATCCAGACGGGCCTTGAATATCTCCAGAGAAGGAGACTCAACAGCCTCCCTGGGCAGCCTGTTCCAGTGCTCTGTCACCCTCACGGTGAAGAAGTTCTTTCACACATTGGTGCGGAACTTCCTGGGATTCATTTTGTGGCCATTACCCCTTCTCCTGTCCCCACAAACCACTGAAAGGAGGTTGGCCAAATCCCTCTGTCTCCCTCACTTAAGATATTTCTAAATGTTAATAAGATCCCCTCTCAGTCTTCTCAAGGCTGAATAGACCCAGGTCTCTCAGCCTTTCCTCATAGGGAAGATGCTCCAGGCCCCGTATTATCTTTGTGGCCCTCCACTGGACTCTCTCCAGGAGATCCCTGTCTTTTTTCTGCCAGGGAGCCCAGAACTGGACACAGTACTCCAGGCGAGGCCTGACCAGGGTAGAGTAGAGGGGGAGGGAGGATCACCTCCCTTGACCTGCTGGCCATGCTCCTTTTAATGCATGCCAGGATCCCATTGGCCTTCTTGGCCACCAGGGCACACTGCTTGCTCATGGACAACTTGTCATCCACCAGGGCTCCCAGGTCCTTCTCCACAGAGCTCTCCTCCAGCAGGTTGTCCCCCAGCCTGTACTGATATGTGCGGTTGTTCCTTCCCGGGTACAGGACTCTACACTTGCTCTTGTTAAACTTCATTTGGTTTCCACAGAATGGAGGAATTTTCATATGTCTTTGCAGCACACAGACTTGACTGGACACAGCCCTGAGCAACTGCATATGATCAGACCTGCTTTGAGTGGGCGATTGGACTAGATGGTTTCTGGAGATACCCTCCAGCCTCTTTTGTTCTCTGATTCTGTGACTTTATCATCTGCAAAATGGACAGAGTTAGGAACTGTAATTAAATTGAAGATGGTCCCCACACTGTGAAAACAGCAAACACAAGTTATATGAATGCAATCATCTAAGGACTCTTTCCCATGAATAAATATAAATAAATAAATAAATAAATGTATTTTTTTTTCAAAGAGAAATGTATATAAAATTCACACTGACAAGTTCAAATGGCCAAGTACATTTGTAACTGGAGATTTAGATAATATCAGGATTTGCAGGATTGTAAACTACAAGCAAAAATTCAATCCAGAGCACTATGTAAAATGAAATTATATATTCAGTTTCCCAGAAATCAGGAGAGTGTAAAAGAGTTCAGGCATAGTATATTTAGTAGAAAAATATAGCATCAATAAAAATATAGCATCAATTAAATTTTTGCACTTTAGAATTAACTTTGGTTTTTTTTTTTTTTTTTTTAACTCTGAGCAATTCTAATGCCTTCATTCATGCCATCTACAGATTAAGCAATTACTGAGCATGAGTAAATATTTTACAATCTGGTCTTCAAATACAAATTTTCTAGATGGAAAACTATTTTTACCAAATGAAAGAGTAAATTAGAAGTGAAGTAGTTATGGTATTAGAGAAAGAATCACTTTAAAGTTATGTTCTCAATAAAGACTTTAAAATCACAGTACAAGGACAAGTTTAAAATATTTTTGACTTGTATCTACATTTAACAAGTGTTTTTTCACAGGATAGTTTTTGAAAAATGTTTTCCTATTATCAAAGCTTGGTGTATTTATCTCAAAATCTTTTTGTTCCATCTGAAAATGAAGACAAATGTTTTATTTTGTCTTTTTTATATATTGTAAAACAAAATTGTATGTCAATCACAATCTATTTTCGTCTAAAAATCTATCTAATCCCAATTATAAAAATAAACAGGGAAACATGATTTCTGCAAAATAATCCAGGTGGTGATAAAAGGGTTAAATACAAAGCCTTACTACCGATTTCAGCCAAGCCATCAATAAGGTGTCCCTATTTACCCTGCAATTATAGAGAAACTGAGAAATCTTCTCTCAGAGCTACAAGAGTCTAGAGTGAAGAGCAGATGCAGGAAGAAGCTCCAGACAGGAGCTCAGTGGCCGAGAGATCTCTCTGACTTGCAGGCTCAGGCTCACAGCCATGGGTATGCAGATGTACCATTGCTTAACTAAATCCGATAGTTTAATGACCCACGTGTCTGACACTGTATCATCTTGAGTTCCAGCTGTTTCTGGTACCACAGCATCACTGTTGTTGTGCCTAGTAGATTTTCCAATATGGATTACCACTCTTTTTTTGTGTGTGTGTGTGTGTCAGTATATGTTGTATAATCCTTGCTTAATGTTTATATTAAAACACAAAGTATATTCATAACAAGGTTTAGAAAGGTAAATGTTCAATATGTCTGAATGTAAGTTATAATATGTTCAAATATTTTTCTACGCCTCTTTTTAACTTTTATGTCTTCTGAAGAAAAAAATGAATAATGATAAGACTATACCAGACTGTTCCTAAATACATATAAATACATGAATAGGTGGAATTTATCCAGAGTGGTGTAAGCATCAGAAAGTTAGTTATTTTTGTCTAAGTCAGTCACCCAAGCATCCCTTTGGAATGAGTGGAGATAGATAGGCCCCTGCAGATGGCGAATGTCTTTATTATAAGATACGTGTGTACAATAAGTGAGATGAATCAGTCTTTGGATGTGCTTATTTATTATTTCTCTATTTTATTATCTCAGTTGATATGTTTTTTTGTTTGTTTATTTGTTTGTTTTCCTTTTAGACCTACATCCAAAAGCACTGGGATGTTTCTCAGCAACAAATAAAGCATTATAAAATTTGTTTATGTATTAGGATCTGGAAACATTTCCCAGTCCTGATGTGTGGCACCCCCTGGCTCCATGTTTAGATGGGTCTAACACTACGACATCATCCTCTGGTTTCTGTGCTAAGGATGCATGAACACACAGACCAGCTATGCCTCTAGGCATAGGACTTTCAGGAGCACTGAAAAGCTTAAACTTTCTGAAGAAACCTTTAGTAGATGCCAGCTGTGAATGCTGGCTGGAGAAGTTTCCTGGTTACAATCACCGGAACCATAGGGCTTTTCTGGGCAAAGGCTAGTTCATTCTACACACCCCTTGCTTATTATGCTTTTTTCCTTTTCATGCATTCCTGGTTGTATTTGCTGACAAAAAAAAAAAAAAAAAAAAAAAAAAAAAAAGGACAAAACTGACCGTTGGGCTCACCCAGTATAAACATTCTTGTATTTAGTAAATATATTACCTCAGAAATTCAAAATAATTTAGAAAAAGAAAACTGATTTTCCCATTGCTCATGTAAATGTAGGGTAAAACATCATTAAAAACACCTTGAAGTTTGCACATAGTTCTGTAAAGTATTAAAAAAAAAAAAAGAAAAAGTCAAATAGTAAGTATATCTCCATATCTAACATTATATTTTGTCAAAGTGGCATGAGAGGAGGATATTCTTTCTGGAGACAATTAAAAAGAGCACTGAAGTAATTGCATCCATCTTTTCTATTCACTTTTTTTTTCTGCTTTTCATTATATAATTTGTATATATAAACATAATCATCCTAGTGGCTGACAAAGAAAAAATAAATAAATAGGGATTTGCTCTGTGGTTTATACATAACTTGTCAAGCTGGAATGTTGGAAACATATTTCTTCTTTCATTCAAAAAGAAAGCATCTGATACAGGATACATTTCTTTATTTTCATGTGGCACTAAACTGTGGGTGGTGAGTTGTGCTGTGGTGGAGATCTGTCTCATACAGGAAATAAATATGTGAGATAACTGTGCAAAGAAGGAAAAAATACTGAGGGAGGAAGTAAAGAAGAAAAAAGTTCCCCAAACATCTGTTCTTCAGAACGGATCAAATTCAATGTTAGACATCTAAACTCATGATGGTAACAAAAAATATGAAAATTAAAAAATATTTTAATAATTTCTTAATTTCTGGTTCTTCTAAACTTCAGTATTGGTCTTAGCTTATATCCTTAGGTACCTTTTCTTTCACTGTGAAGCTTAGAAACATATTTTCTAAAATTCAATTCTGTGATTTTAAAATAGATGATTCTAAGACCTGGTATTTTTAGAAACATAGTAAACATCAAAAGGGCTTAGGAGACTTATAATACACATGTAGGATCTGACAGAATCAGAATTTCATCCAGAAACAGGATATGTATGTTTATATTCTACAGTTATTTTAGCAAATAGGTACCTTGACAGAAATCCTCATAGAACTGACAAGTAGAAAGGTCAAGAAAAATACAGAATGTATGAAAGTTTCACTGAGAATGAAATACAGAATAATGACATTTGCTGGTTAATTTCTTTCAACATTTAAAACTTCAACAAACTCAACAAACTCTAGGATAAAGAAAATGTTGTTTAAAAACAAACAAACAAAAATAATAAAAAAAAAGCAAAACAGAAAGAAAAAAAGCAAACAAACAAACCAACCAACCAACCAACCAAAAACCAACCAATCAAACACCACCAAAATCAAAATGCTAAAGAAACCTTATTCTTAGATATAAGTGCATTTCAGGGAAAATTGCATTCCAGCTGTTTTGTTGCTGTTGCTTTCATTAAGAACTTCAAACCTCAGAGACCAATATTTTAATAATTACTTTAAAGAATACTGTGAAACTTCTTTTCTATAGCTAAGTAGAAGTATTCCATTTGGCCCCAGAAACAAGGCTTCAGAAGAAAGAACCTCTAAGAGTTGTGAGAGAAGGGACTTAACTTTTTATTGACAAATATGCCCCTTAAACATCACATGGTTTGTATAAACGGATTCTCTATATAAGCAGGATTCAGACCTCGCTATAAATCAGAGAAGTGAAGGCTTACAACTTTTCATTCTTGCTGCAGTAACATATGGAGATTGCAAACAAATAAACACATCAATGCGGAGTCCAACTTGGAATAGAACATAAAAAAAAAAAAAAAGAGAGAGAGAATGACAGGGA